>NC_056726.1:1466330280-1466412780 GCF_019279795.1 Protopterus annectens
AACTGATTTTAGGGATAAAATATGACACTATAACTATACGAGATATGATTTTTCACAAATTAAAATATTAAAATGTAGTGCATTTCTTTGTGCCGGTCCCAAGCCCGGATAAATGGGGAGGGTTGCGTCAGGAAGGGCATCCGGCGTAAAATTTTGCCAAACCATACATGCAGAAAACAGTACAGAAATTCATACCAGATTGGTCGAACGACCGCCACCAGTACTGTTGGCCAACAGGGTGCTGGTGGAAATTGGGCTACTGTTGGCCGAAGGAGGAGAAGAGGCGGAAGGCATGCCCGAAGGCAGGTAAAGGCTAGGACTGTGATAGTGAGGGTTGGAACTTTGAATGTTGGCAGTATGACTGGTATAGGGAGAGAGCTAGCTGATATGATAGACCGAAGGACGGTTGGTATATTGTGTGTGCAAGAGACCAGATGGAAGGGGAGCAAGGCTAGGTGTATCGGAGGCGGTTTCAAATTGTTTTATCATGGTGTGGATGGGAGGAGAAATTGTGTAGGCATTATCCTGAAGGAACAGTATGCTAAGAGTGTTTTGGAGGTGAAAAGAGTGTCAGATAGAGTGATGTTTATGAAGCTGGAAATTGATGGTGTAATGATGAATGTTGTTAGTGCATATGCTCCACAAGTTGGGTGTGCGATGGATGAGAAAGAAAATTTTTGGAGTGAGTTAGATGAAGTGGTGATGACTGTACCCAAGGGTGAGAAACTGGTGATTGGAGCAGATTTCAATGGGCATGTTGGTGAAGGGAACAAAGGGGATGAGGAAGTGATGGGTAGGTATGGTGTTAAGCAAAGGAATGCAGAAGGTCAGATGGTAGTAGATTTTGTGAAAAGGATGGACATGGCTGTGGTGAATATGTATTTTAACAAGAGTGAGGAGCATAGGGTGACATACAAGAGTGGAGGAAGATGCACACAGGTGGATTATATCTTATGTAGAAGGGCCAGTCTGAAGGAGATTGGAGACTGTAAAGTGGTGGCAGGGGAAAGTGTAGCTAGGCAGCATAGGATGGTGGTTTGTAGGATGACATTGGTGATCAAGAAGAGGAGGATGAGTGTGAGGGCAGCACCAAGGATCAAATGGTGGAAAATGAAAAAGGGTAATTGTGAGGTGATGTTCAGGGAAGAGTTAAGACAGACACTGGGTGGCAGTGAAGAGTTACCAAATAGCTGGGTAACTACAGCAGAGCTATTAAGGGAGACTGCTAGAAAGGTGCTTGGTGTGACATCTGGAAAGAGGAAGGAGGACACGGAGACCTGGTGGTGGAATGAAGAAGTACAGGAGAGTATACAGAGAAAGAGGCTGGCGAAGAAGAAGTGGGATTGTCAACGAGATCTAGAAAGTAGACAAGAGTATAAGAAGATGAGGTGCATGGCAAAGAGAGAGGTGGCGAAGGCTAAGGATAAGGCATATGAAGAGTTGTATAAAAGGTTGGACACTAAGGAGGGAGAAAACAACCTGTACCGATTGGCTAGATAGAGGGACCGAGCTAGTAAAGATGTGCAGCAGGTTAGGGTGATAAAGGATAATGAGGGAAATGTACTCACAAGCAAGGAGAGTGTGTTGAACAGATGGAAAGAGTACTTTGAGGGGTTGATGAATGAAGAGAATGAGAGGGAGAGAAGGTTGGATGATGTGTGTATAGTGAATCATGAAGTGCAGTGGATTAGCAAGGAGGAAGTAAGGATAGCTATGAAGAGGATGAAGACTGGAAAGGCTGTTGGTCCCGATGACATACCTGTGGAAGCATGGAGGTGTTTAGGTGAAATGGCAGTGGAGTTTTTAACTAGATTGTTTAATGAAATCTTGGAAATTGAGAGGATGCCTGAGGAATGGAGAAAAAGTGTTTTGGTACCAATTTTTAAGAATAAGGGTGATGTGCAGAGCTGTAGTAACTACAGAGGGATTAAACTGATCAGTCACAGCATGAAGTTATGGGAAAGAGTAGTGGAAGTTAGGTTAAGAAGGGAGGTGATGATTAGTGATCAGCAGTATGGTTTCATGCCAGGAAAGAGCACTACAGATGCGATGTTTGCTCCGAGAGTGTTGATGGAGAAGTACAGAGAAGGTCAGAAGGAGTTGCATTGTGTCTTTGTGGATTTAGAGAAAGCATATGACAGGGTGCCTAGAGAGGAGTTGCGGTATTGTATGAGGAAGTCGGGAGTGTCAGAGAAGTATGTAAGAGTGGTACAGGATATGTACGAGGGTAGTGCGACAGTGGTGAGGTCTGCGGTGGGAGTGACAGATGCGTTTAAGGTGGAGGTGGGATTGCATCAAGGATCAGCTCTGAGCCCTTTCTTATTTGCAATGGTGATGGACAGGTTGACAGACGAGATCAGACAGGAGTCCCTGTGGACTATGATGTTTGCAGATGACATTGTGATCTGTAGTGAGAGTAGGGAACAGGTGGAGGAGACCCTGGAGAGGTGGAGATATGCTCTAGAGAGAAGAGGAATGAAGGTCAGCAGGACTAAGACAGAATATATGTGTGTGAATGAGAGGGAGGACAGAGGAATGGTGAGGATGCAGGGAGTAGAGGTGGCGAAGGTGAATGCGTTTAAGTACTTGTGATCAACAGTTCAGAGTAATGGTGAGTGTGGAAGAGAGGTGAAGAAGAGAGTACAGGCAGGATGGAGTGGGTGGAGAAGAGTGTCAGGAGTGATTTGTGACAGACGAGTACCAGTGAGAGTGAAAGGGAAGGTCTACAAGAGGGTAGTGAGACCAGCTATGTTATATGGGTTGGAGACAGTGGCATTGACAAAAAGGCAGGAGTCAGAGCTTGACGTGGCAGATTTGAAGATGTTAAGATTTGCACTGGGTGTGACGAGGATGGACAGGATTAGGAATAAGTATATTAGAGGGTCAGCCCAGGTTGGAAGGTTTGCAGACAAAGCCAGAGAGGCAAGATTACGTTGGTTTGGACATGTGCTGAGCAGGGATGCAGAGTATATTGGGAAAAAGATGCTAAGGATGAAGCTGCCAGGTAACAGGAAAAGAGAAAGGCCTAAGATAAGGTTTATGGATGTGGTGAGAGAGGACATGCAGGTGGTTGGTGTGACAGAGCAAGATGCAGAGGACAGGAAGAAATGGAAACAGTTGATCTGCTGTGGCAACCCCTAACGGGAGCAGCCGAAATAAGAAGAAGAAGAAAATATTAAAATGGAATTTCATGACACAAAGCAATTTATATTTATTTATTTGTATTGTTTTGGTGCTCATTTAGGTGTTTATCTGAATGATTGAACTTGAAAGTTCTAGAAGAATGTTGTAACTTGTTAAGGGTTGCACAGCATGAAAGCGGAGGGAGAGGTTACACCAGAGTATGCTGACTGTACCAAGCTTACCAAAAGGTAACAGCAAAGGAATAATCTAAAATGCATTACAAATCATGCCTTGTTATCTTTCAGACTGTTTATGAAAACAAATTTCATTTGAAACACAGAACAAAACATTTACAGCTGCTCGAGCCTCAGCTGCTCAAAATCTATGAACTTGCATCCATGGGCCTGAGCGCCCGTTTCCCCATCTGCCTACCTAACACAGTAGCTGCTTGAACGTGAACGTGAGTTTAGGAGTGCAGCTACCACATTGGTTAGAAACCATCACTTTATTATCGAGGATCTGGTAAGTTGAGAAGGGAAACAGTGAGGGGGGCTTTAGGTTTGGGGATAGAAGGGGGATTTTAGGTTTGGGGAGCAACTGAGAGTTAGTGCTATGGTAGGGTTAGGGAAGGGATTTTAGATTTAGGGAGTGATCATGAGTTGGCTCAGAGTAAGGGTTAAGGAGCAAATAGTAGTTGGCTCAGAGGTAGGGTTAGGGAGCAAATGGGAGTTGGCTCAGAGTTTCGACTAGGGAAGGGAGGGGGATTTTAGGGTTAGTGAATGATGAAGAGTTGTGTTTACAGTTAGGTTTAGGGTTCTGGAAGGGTTCGTTAGCTTAGTGGTATTGCATGGAAATTGGGGTAGTGGGAGTTACGACACCAATGTCATTAGGGTTAGGGTTAGGGTTAAGGTTAGGTTCAGGGCTCTGGAAAGGTTAGTTAGCATAGTGGTAGTGCACAGGAATCGGGATAGTGGATCTTAGGGCACCAACAACATTAGCGTTAGGGTTAGGGTTAGGTTCAGGGTTCTGGCAGGGTTAGTTAGCTTAGTGGTAGTGCATGGGAATCAGGGTAGGGGGAGTTAGGGAACTTGCCAATACGAACGAGTGGCAGTAAAGAAGTGTGTTGCAAGCTAATGGTAAATGAGCACTTGTAGCGGACCCATTTTAAACTTTTATTTTTCATTTACAGCAAATATTAGCAAATGCACTTTAACCTTGTTTATCTACTGTGTAAGCTGCAAACACCTTTCATCCAATTTATTTGTGCCCAATATTTTCCTGAAATTTGTAGTTATGTCCCTAGTTTTCTACCACTGTATTATGATTCCTCTGTGCTGTGGGTGTTATGTGTGACTCCAAAACCTCTTGTCACAGATTTCTGGGCACATAAGACAACATAACAAAAACAGGATAACGCAATTTGGCTTGATAAACAGAAGCAAAAAAGAAGTTAGGAGGTTAGAGCTTCAGAATGAAAATCCAGTAGATTAGAAGTGAGAGAAAAGGTTTTAGACGTACATGAATGAAAGGAAAGTAAATTAAAAAATGTGTGTGTGTGTGTGTGTGTGTGTGTGTGTGTGTGTGTGTGTGTGTGTGTGTGTGTGTGTGTGTGTGTGTGTGTGTGCATGTCTGCGTGTGTGTCTGTGCGTGTGTGTGTGCGCGTGTGTGTCTGTGAGTGTGTGTGTGTGTGTGTGTGTGTGTGTGTGTGTGTGTGTGTGTGTGTGTGTGTGTGTGTGTGTGTGTAATGGTTGACTAAGGTAGAAAAGAACTACATCTTGTGTTTATAAAGGAGCTGGAAATATCATGCTGGACAACTAGTTTTGTTTTATATTGATGAAAGAAAGGAGTAGTTCTGAGATAATGGGGAGTGGGATGTTATTACCTTTACACTAGAAGTACCTTAATTTAAAAGATGTGTGCTTCTGTTTATCTGGTTTTACTGAGTTATTAATTGAAGTGAGTGTTTGTATTACTTTAATAGAAAACATTGCAGCACAGAGATAATGCAATACCTTTCACTTAGTAGGCAGTACTGTAAAACACATGCTAGACCAATAAAAGGAATCATATCTCCTATGCATTTTACTGTTTAAAGAAAGTACTGCATTGTTCCTGAAATCTGTTCTGACAGAAAATTTAAGAGGTCAGAATGCAAAGGTCATGTCAAGCAAATTGCATTAATTTGGCTGGCATGCTGTATGCTCCAGATAGGATTAAGGAAACAGATATGTTTTAAGAATACAGCCTTAGATTAATCCCACATACAAGGTTTCTGAGTGTGTTAGGTAATTTTAATGGATGAAACGCAATAATCTGGGAAAGACTGAAGAGATTTGTGAGGGAATGCATGGTAGTAAACAATGCTTATTCAGACCAAAGAAGGTAGACTCATGGGATGTTACAGATACCCATCTTGCAGTTTCTTATAGTTCATGTTTTTCAAAGTCACATTGTTGGGGTCATGAATAGAACTGCCACTGCCTCTCTACTGTAACACTAAACTGTAAATCACAGTCAGCAATCTGGGGGGACACAACATCGTAAAAAAACCTTAGTAAACAGGAGCAACATGAGCGATTCAAATTAAATCTGATACCAAAAGTCTGACATAACAGGAGGTACCTGTTGAAATTCTGAGGATGGTAATTTGAATCATTGGAATAGTGGGAAGTAGATGTTTAAATGCAAAGGAATGTGTATTAATTCTCTGTTTGTGGTATTTTGGACTGTTCTTCATACTCTGATGCATGGCAGTCCCAGAGTTAAGTAACAGGGGTGTGAGGGAACAGCCCCCATCTAGACAGTAAGGTATAAAAAACAAGTTTTCGAATCTGTTATTTTCCCTCTATTTCTGAGAATTCCTAGAGACTACCAAGCAGTGGAAAACTTGACAATTGTTTTTTTAGGAACCAGTTTAGGATTAGTGTTCCTATTTTGCTTCTGGTGAGAGAAGGAGCAGATAGATGGTCATTGATTCCTGACTGCCTCTGACTGGACAGTGTGAGAGGTACTTCCCTGATTGATCTGTTTGCCATTTTCAGTTTTAATTCTGAATTGCTGCACAGCTTGTCTTGCTCTTGTGCTGAGTTGCTGAACACTGTAGTCAGGGATTCGACCAGGAGAAGCTACAATAAACCTTCACACCCCTGCAACATCCTGGACAAGACTGCTGATCCCCAAAGAGCTATGGCCCACTTCCCAGGAACCAGCTTGGGATTAGTGCTACTGTTCTGCTTCTGGTGACAGAAGGAGTAAAAAGACATTGATTCCTAGTTGTGTGAAGCTGCAGTGAGATTAACACTAGTAAAAGTCAGGAACACTAAGTTCTGCCTTTTCACTTAGTACAGATAGATTAGCTACCGTCTAAACTAACTTCAGAGTATCACCCTAAATGCTTCATCTGTAAATCCTTAGGGCCTGCTATAGCAGTGTCTCTTTCCAACCCCTAAATACTAAACAAACCCCAGAACTCCACCCACCCATTACAGAAAGCAGCCCATCCCCACATTCTTGACAAATATGTGTGCTCTGAGGCTTTTCACTGTCTGGATAATTCTTTCCTCCTGTCCGTTTGATTGGGAGTATTTTAACTCATAGTGACATGCTTCAGCTCTTACTTATATTCAGATCTTATATGAGCCCACTCTGCTCTATGGATGAACTGGTAATGTCTAAGGTAATATCATTTCTCATGGACTGCTGTTATAGTATACACTACACACATCAGCGTTTCACACCGTAGTGACATTTGTGGCTAACATATAATGCCACGTGCTCTTTCCTTGCACTACACACATCAGTGTTTTACACCATGGTGACATTTGTGGCTAGCATCTAATGCCACGTGCTCTTTTCTTGCACTACACACATCAGTGTTTTACATCATGGTGACATTTGTGGCTAACATATAATGCCACGTGCTCTTTCCTTGCACTACACACATCAGTGTTTCACACCATAGTGACATTTGTGGCTAACATATAATGCCACGTGCTCTTTCCTTGCACTTTACTAAAATGTGACTCCTTACTGTCTCAAGCACCTTTTATCTTAACATGATCGCTAATAATGTCGTCAACTTTGATTGTTAATCCCTGGACATAATTTACTTCCTCCCTGAAGTAAAATTAAGTCTGTTTTTCCTTTCTGACTGAAGATTTTTTTTGTTCCAGCAACCTCTGATCTTTACTTCTTTCAGAAACTGTATTTCTAAGAAAAGGTCAGTACAACTGTGAAATTCTTTCCATTTTTCCTCTGTTATTGGCAACCGTGAAATCATCTGAAGGCACTAGTTTATTTTTTCTTATAGTACCTAGTTGTTCTACTCAGGTAGACATGCCATTTATAACATATCCATTATATGCAGTAATTTGCTTGGTTATACATAGTAATTTGTCTGGTCTGCATTTCTCTTGCAATTCATAGTTCTGTGGTGTAAATAATATGCTTTGAAGTCTCTTAAGTGCCTTTTATAAAGACTTTATAAATATGTTTTGGAAGGGTTCATGGTCAGCTTCTGTTTAAATTTTCACATCCATACACTGCTGAACACATCTATTTGGTGCATCTGTAAGTGCTCTTGACCATAGAAATCATGGTAATCATAAGAAATACAAGGCTAATGGACCAGTGGGCACCCTCAAACTCTACTGACTTTTTCAAGAAGAGCAAAGCCTGAAAGTCCTGGAGTGTATTTTAGGGCACCTACTCATTTGTCTAACTATGCTTGAAGGCCAACATGGAGTCAGACTGATTGACATACAAAGGGAGTCTATTTGAGAGCAAGGGGAGATGCTGGGTAATGAACTTATCTCTCCCTTTAGTTTTGTTTATAATCTGATGTAAATTGAGATCTCTTGTTCTAGTGCTGGCTGCACTATTTGATGCATCAAGAAAGAGGATGTTATGGATAATAGAGCCTCTGAGTCAGGGCCAGATCCAACATAAGGTGACCTAGGCAGCTGCCTGGGGTCTGGTGATGGCCAGGGGGGCCTGTCCGGACATAAAACACACCACTGTCTTTTGAATGTCAGCCACTATACTCCCACATATTTTTGAATGCACTTTCTTTAGCACATACCAGCATGGACATCTTTAAATGTCAGGCACTACAAACATGCACACCTTCAAATGTCAAGCTCTACACTCCTAAATGAGCAGGATCAGGTAAGCATGCACAACCTCCCTTTGTGGAAGATTAAAATTTAAGTAGACTCACTGTTATATGGGAAAGATATTGCTTGTAGTGGCACAGTAACAGAAAGGAAGTGGGTACTTCATGGGAAGATGGGGAATCCATATGTTGTCTCAAAGCAATGATGGTCGGAAGACGACAACAGGGAAGCAAGCACAGGTGCATATTTGTGTATACCCCATTTAGAAGGGTACTATCTAAAGGGACTTACTTAGAATTACTGAGAATCAAACCCTGTACCTTTACTGCCAAAGATAATAGTCTTATTTCTCCATACCAACTGCAGGCCTCCATTATCTTCCCTTTTTTCTTTAGTAAATCACTGAGAATTACAGCCAGTCATTAGAGTTTTGAAGCTTTTTGTTCACAAAATACGTGATGATGTAAAACCTATTGTGTTGTTAACTTTTAAGGGATTTAAATAACTCTGCTCATCTCTGTCTCCAGTTTTGCAGAATATCTTATGTTTATGCTTTGTCCTTGAGCAAGTCACTTAACCAGATAGTGCTTTGGGGCAACTGGAAATTTTGGCTTAGGTTCTTGAATGATCCCCTGTACTGCAAGCACAGTGACTATCTTTGAACCAGAGTACGTATGGTATAAAGGAAGTGGATTGATTGTGAGCCGTGTTCTTTGGATATAATCCTAGGTTTAAAATAGAAAAAATATATCCAAGCAGCTAATGGTTGCTAAGTAAAATTTTAAAATAACCAAAAAATAACAAAGCTTCCACCATCGCCAATGTAAAACTTTATTTACACAGGATAAGCACTTTCACACATAGTGCTTCATCAGATCCATGAAGAAATATTGCAGGTGTACATATATATAAGGAGCATTAGTCAATTAATCAATTAAGATAAATACCAATTACTGATGTATACTCCGTTTTTTCAAGGCAGGTTTTAAAGGTAAAGTTAGATTCAGACCTGGCAGCTTATCTGCCTGCAACCTCAATATCCATTTTGCGTCCACATTCTCCAACTTAACATTAAAATCTCTTTCCCGTTTATTAACATGCACAATTTGCAAAATATAAAATACAAAAGAATGACCAGGAGCCACTGAAATATGCTTAGCTAGGGCATTTAACAAATTCATGCGTTTAATATCTGTGTATTGTTAATGTGCCATGACAATGGTAAACCTTACTTCCATCATACCTACACTTCATACAAGGGTAATGTACAGGATGTTGTGTCCACTAATGTCAGACTATCTTTAATGTGTGGCAATAATATTCAACTAGTATGTGAAGTTGTAAAGAAGTTTTGGCCAGTTTTGCTTTCTGATGACAAGGTAAAGGATGTTGTAGGTTCTAAATCAAGTTATACATTCAGAAATAATTCCTGTTTGAAGCGACAGTTATGTTACAAAACAGTTTGTGTTCCTTTACCCTTATCTAATCGTCAGGGGACATATGCATGCAGGCATTGTAAAGCTTGCATATACATTGGCACTGAGCAGGTATTTCAACATCCTTTTATTAATTATACCTTTAAACCATGTTTCTATGCTGATTGCAGGTCAAAAGGTTTGATATATATGTGGCTAGATGCAAGTCCTGTACATCCTTTTATACAGGCAAGACCATTAGAATGTTGAAAGAGTGCATTTTGCAGCATATAGGAGATATTAAATGCATGAAATTGTTAAATGCCCTAGCTAAGCATATTTCAGTGGCTTCTGGTCATTCTTTTGTATTTTATGTTTTGCAAATTGTGCATGTTAATAAACGGAAAGGAGATTTTAATGTTAAGTTGGAGAATGTGGACGCAAAATGGATATTGAGGTTGCAGGCAGATAAGCTGCCAGGTCTGAATCTAACTGTACCTTTAAAGCATGCCTTGAAAAAACGGAGTGTACATCAGTAATTGGTATTTATCTTAACTGATTAATTGACTAATGATCCTTATATATATGTACACCTGCAATGTTTCTTTGTGGATCTGATGAAGCACTATGTGTGAAAGTGCTTATCCTGTGTAAATAAAGCTTTTATCTGGTTTCTTACATTGGCCGTGGTGGAAGCTGTGTTATGTTTTGGATATAATCCTAGGTTTCCTTGTTCTGTTGAATGTTGGCCGTGTGTTCATTCTTTAGCTGTGAATAATCTGAGCAGTATGAAGTCTATAAGTTTAATGTTAATATTTCAACTATGAATACATTTTTAATTTAACTTGTTTATGAAAGACACACAGCTGTGCAATGCAATGCACTGTATTTGGATTACAACAGTATATGTAGCACTTTGTGCAAATGAGTAAAGCTATGAGTTGATAAAGAGTTATTCCTGTAGTACCTGCAATACGTGGCTTGATTCTGTCAGCCTTCATTGTCTTAATTTCTCCAAATCTTTTGGGTTTCTATTACTATGACGGGAATGGACTCCATTCATAAGTCAAAGTACGATTAAAGTTCATGAAATTAATATTGTTTCAATCTCTGATGTCAGCCAAAAGTGCACTTAGCAGGATTTGCAATGTGCCCAGTAATGCCTCCTTCTGCAATTCGTACATGGTTACATGGATTGGTAACATATCAAAATACGATTGTAGGTTCTTTTTTATAAGACCCGTTGCTCCAACTACTATTGGAACTGTCTGGGTATCTTTCTTCCACATTGCTCTCATTTCTGCCTGCAGATCCTGATATTTTTTGACTTTGTGTCTCTCTCTGTTGGCAAGACACTGTAGTTACTGGGTGTAGCAATTTTAATGACCAGTGCTACTTTTGTCTTCTTTTCTTGGGCCACTATATGTGGTTTTCTAGCATCTATCTTTTGAACTGTTGGTAATGGGTGATCCCATGTGATATAAACTTCAGCATTTTCTATGATTCTCTGTGGCTCATTTTCCAGTGTTTTTCAGCCACTTCGATACCATAATGTTTGCACAATCCCCAGTGCAACAACAATCCCCAGTGCAACAGTCCTGCCACATCATTACGCCTTTCAGTATACAGTCCTTCTGACTTTAGTACGTTACAATCAGCAACAAAGTGTGCGACTGTTTCCAGTTTGGTTTTACAAAACCTACATTTGTCTGTTTTCCCACATGTTCAATGGACTTTGTAAACCAGTGTGTACGTAGCCCACTACTTTGGGCTGCTGAGGCTGTCTTCTGTGAGACTTTGACCGTGTTTTACTAAACCAGACAGTATTCCTGGTCTGCTTCTGAAAATGGACACGTGTCCATTTGGCTGCCCCAGGCTGTTAGCAAATGTGCTGCGCATTTGTGCTTTGAATTGCTAGATGATAATTAATACCTCACTGTGTGCTGAGTATGAATCCCAGCACATCTCATGCAGTTTAATTTGTTGCCAGATGCATTGTCACTAAATGTTAGTGTCATGGGAATAGAAGTTTAGTGTTTCTCTTCCTAAGTCTGTTTTCAATGTGAGAGTGTTCTGCTTTGTTTAGAAAATGTCTGTCAATATTTTCATCTTTAAAACATGATTTCTGGACTCTGTTTTGATGAACCTTTTGCACATCCACAAAACAAACAGCCTTAAAACTACTAGATCAAAGACCTACATTTTGCTTATGACATAAATAGGACATGTTGGAGAGACAGATGTGTTTCTCAGAGAATTCCCATTCTCTGGAACAGGCTCCCCATCTACGTGAAGCATATTCCTTCCTAATCCTATTTAAGTACCACTTTGACCAATGGATGGGTAATCAGAAATTCACTCGTGGTTTGGTGCCTAAGTCTCTGATGGACAGAGGCAGTCAATAAATTACTCTGTATGTAAATCAAATTTTTGGGTCAAGTTCAGGTTGCATGGCTAGGCTTATAAGAGCCCTAGTTGTTGTTAGCCTAGTGTACACCTATGAATTTATGAAATAAAAGTTTTAAATGAAATACAAATTGCTGTGATAATTGTAAAAGTAAAGAGAAAAATATTATGTACTGGGGAAAGAAAGTTAAGCAATGGTGTAGCTGGAGCAGGCATGATTCATTACCCTTCGTAGGATCTCATTTGTCCAGAATCCAGCTCTGTTGACTCTGGAGGTGTATGCTGCAACAATACAGTATTATTAGCCATTCAAATAGGTCTGACCTGTACTGAATGATGTCAGAGGGGATAGCTATTCTTGATGACAGATAAGGCAAAGGGAGGTCAAAATGAGCTCTAGGAGTTCTGTAAGCATGTAAGCCCCATCCCCCAAAAGCTATGCTGTATGCAGTAATATTTCTTAGTTTTAGATGACTTGTAGGTTGTTGACCAAAAGCTACTGCTACAGCCTTTATGTTGTATTTAATTGTTTTGTTTTATTCACTGGAGTAAAGAATGAATACATTCATTAATAGGCCTGGATTGTGTAATATAGTCTAAACATGATGTATTTAAGCAGTCAAAACATGTCGCATTTTAGCAAAATTTTTGTAGTACCTTCTTTACAGCCTCCAGCAGCTGCAATGTGGTTGACATTTGTCGGGTCATTTAGTCTGAATTCTTTAGAGTGATGATCAGAACCATCTCATCTTCAGCATCCTATCTGTAAGTCATTGTTTACCATAATAGAGTCTTCTCTACAACATTACATTGTAAAGGATTTTGCATTTAGTTAAAACTGTTACCGTGGGAGTTAATGCAGAGGAGTAAAGCTTTGTTCTGTCACTGAGTTGCTCCCTGTGACAAGGGTGCAGGGTTTGAATCTTTGCACCTTCATTTAACTACTGTGCGACACACACAGTGCTTTGAAGCAACTGGGAATTTGGACTAGGCACCTTAATGGCCTCCAGGACTGCATGTCTAGTAACTATGAATCTGTTATCATTGTTTGCCAGCCATTCCCTGTCGCACAGCTGATCTAGTACAGGAAATTGTATGGCAATAATATTTTAAAAAAAGGCAATGATTTTACCTTATGGATGGAATTTTAATGAAGTGAGAGGTATTTTGGAAAACAATCGGTATGGGGTGTTCCACAGTTTTAAATTAATTCATAAGTTAGGTGACAACCCCTTAATAGTTTACAAGAAAGGTAAGGACATTAAATCCTTGTTTGAAAACAATGATGGCAGTAAAGGTAGTCGGATCAGTAACAGAACTGGCATGTTTAAATATGGTGGGTGTTCTCAATGTTGATTTATCTAGGATGGCCCAAATATAGTGATAGGAAGTTATCCCTGAATAATTACCACCAACAGAAGACATAACTGTAATACTAAAGGGGTGGTTTATGCTGCTCCCTGCATGACATTTCATGCTTTTTATACTGGAAAAATGAAACGACCCCTTTGAGAATTTGTTAGCATGTTTATGCATAAGAAAGCAGGCCGATAACAATTAACTTAGTAAACATGCTAGGGATTGTAAAGGTTTTAAAATTTTTGTTTTATGTTTTGCAAAAGGTCCAGAGAAATGAGAGGCATGGCAACTGGGAATTCTATTTTGAATATAGGGAATTATTTTGGCAAATTTTTTTTGGAAGCCAACCAGCTCCTGGGAATTAATGAGAAAGTCTCTGTAGTGAGTGTATTAACATTAAGGGCAGATAGAATACTGACTATTAATTTTAGATTATATTAGCATGTTTAATATTTTATTTATACATTTTGAAGTTGAAGTATTTGTTGATTAATATATTACATTTTTAAATATGTTTGAATTTTATATGATGCACTTAAGAGTGTATGTTTAAATTAACTGATATAGGGAATGTAAGATAGTCCTTTTAAGGGACTATGACATTTTACAATCCATGTCTTGGTTCAATGAAATTAAAAAAATGGTTTTAGTCTTTAATTATTTGCTTTAAAATGTTCTATTAGTTTGATACACTGATATGGGTTAAAACATTTAATATAATGAAATTTGAAATGTTTTTAACTGCTTTTAGAATAATTAAGTTAAATATAAACTTTGACCTTGAATACGTAAATGAAGTTTGGGATATGATGTTTGTAGTTCTGATGAAGTTCCGGTGGAAATAAAAGCACTTCAACTGTTTTGTGAATAAAGTATTGGTGATTGGCACACATGTTTTTTATTTTTTGGTCTTTGAATATTAGTACGACTCTTTTGTGGAGTGCCTTATATGCCTGGAGACTGGAAATAAGATGCCAGTGAATATAGATTCGTAGGTTCATAGGTGTTTACTAGGCTAATGATCAGGAGGACTTTTTAAGCCTAGCCATGCATCCCAAAGCTCTGACAAGTTCCGGTACCTTTGATAAGTGTAAGCAGGGGATTGGGAGGTGAAACATTTACAAGCAGGGGCGTAGGAGATGAAACATTTACAGGATGCCTGTGTCAGTTAGAGGAATAGGTGCCAAACTAGGGATGAATTTCCTGTTCCTCATCCAGTTGTCCAAGTTACACTTGAATTGGGTTAGGGAGGAACTCTGCTTGACCTGGATGGGGAGCCTGTTCCAGAGACGTTGTAGTCTCTGGGACACATACCTGTCTCTCCAGCAGGTCCTATTTATATCGCAGGCAATGTTTAAGTCTTTAGTATGGGTAATTAGTGTGCTGTTTGTTTTGCAGATATGCAGGAGGTCCATCAGGGTGTGGTCTGACAATGCCCTGTATGCCAGGCATAGATCTCCCCTCAACAGCTTGTAGGAGACAGACTACAGTGATAGAGCTTTGAGGTGGTCTGCATAGGACATGTTACTTACACCCTCCATTCTTTTAGTGAGGAACCTCTGTGGATGTTCCAGTTGTTGGATATGCTGGTTAGGTACATACCAAAGGGGGGCATTGTACTCATTGGTAGGTCTGATGAATGCCAAATACAGTGGAACAGTGACTTCCTTGGACTTAGATGCCATACCTTTGTTTATAAGTTTCGCAGCATAGAATGATTTCCTCACCACTATAGACAAGTGGTGGCCATGGTTAGATTACTGTCTATGTGTGTCCCTAAGTCCCTGACTACTGGGTCAGCTGTAAGGGGTGTGTTGTCAATATGATAATTACCAGGGGTGGATGACTTTCTGAAGGATAATATTATGCATTTCTTGGCATTTAGTTTTAGTCCATGGCTCTAACACCAGTTGTATTTCTGTGTCAGTCCTTCCTAGAGAACATTTGTGTCAGTGTGACAGCTCCTAATTTGCAATCATCTACAAATTTATTCAGCCAGAGGCCATTGACATTGGCCTTGACTTCAGAAAAGTAAATGCCAAAAAGGAGTGCTCCCAGAACCAATCTCTTAAGGACTCCACTTGTGACTGTCTTCTTTGCAGAGGTGGACTCCCCAATTCTAACTATCTGGGTCCTGTCTGTGAGCCAGTTGGCTATCCACTGAGTGACATAAGGGTTTGTACCTAACCTCCTGAGTTTGTCAACAATGCCTGAGTGGGGTATTGTGTCAAATGCCTTGGCCAGGTCACGGTAGGCAGTGTGAATCATTTTGCCCTCATCCATTGCTTTGGTGACCTTCTCAAAGAAGTCCACCAGGTTGAGTAGGCATGACTTGACCTTAACAAAACCAAAATGGAT
Source organism: Protopterus annectens (assembly GCF_019279795.1). Classification (NCBI taxonomy): domain Eukaryota; kingdom Metazoa; phylum Chordata; order Ceratodontiformes; family Protopteridae; genus Protopterus; species Protopterus annectens. The sequence goes on from NC_056726.1 coordinate 1,466,346,056, forward strand.
GGGGTCTAGTTTCTGGAGGTTTACTATATCATTACTGATCATTTCCATGGCTTTGCATATGAGACTAGTGAGACTTATGGTTCTGTAGTTTCCTGGGTCTGTAGATGGCCCACCTTTGTGCAGAGGGATGACTGTTGCTGTTCTCCGTTCATGAGGCACAGAGACTGTTTGGAGGCTACAGTTAAATAGCAACTCCAGAGGCTTTGATAGGTCATTTTCCATGCTATTTAGAAGGCATCCTGCAATATTGTTTGGGCCCATTGATGCAGTGTTCTTGGCCTTAGAGAAAGCATTAAGGAACTGTTCCCTAGTGATAGCAGGGGGAGTTATAGTTGATGGTATTTCCTGTGGGAAGGTTGAGGGGGAGAGATAAGGGTAAAGCTGAAGCTGACTTTGTTGGCCAGTAGGTTTGCCATATCTTCTGGCTCAGTATAGGTGGCTCCATTTACAATGAGCTCTGCACACAACTGTGCATTGTCTTTGAGGTTGTGGATATAGCTAAAGAATGCCTTGTGGTTATCTTTGGCCTGTGAGGCCAAATTGACCTCAGATTTGGTAGGCTTTATTTGTTCTCTGAGTTGTTTGTTTATTTTGATGAGAGTGTTTTTATCCTGATGGGTGCTGCATCTCCTGTTTTTTGCCATGATTTTCTTCTTTCTGTTATATAATCTACTGATTTTTTGATTCCAGCAAGGTGGCTTGTTTTCTGAGTTAGTTCTGTACTTCTTCCTGGTGGGTACAGCTGCCTCTATGCAGCTATTAACATGCTCTTACAGGGTTTCTGTAAACAGTTCTGCATAACCAGCAGCGTTCTCAGGGTTTATGGGGGCTTGAAGTTTTGCCAAGTTATCACTTAATAGCAGGAAGTTAGCCTTACAGTAGTTCATAGGTTCATAGATTAGTACTTAGCTAACTGCCCTTGTGAGCCATTTTAAGCCTAGCCAATTATCCCTTATGAGACTCAAACCCTGCACCTTGTGTTTGCAAGGCAAACACCTTAACCATTAGGCCACCCTCCCAGTTTCTGAATATTCCAGGGTTGACTGGGGGTCCAGATTTTATTTTTACTTCAAAGGACCATTTTGTGGTCTGACCTTACCAGGGAAGACATTACTTGTAATCCCAAAGGGACAGACCACTGAAGACAGTCAAAAACTAATAAAAAAGAAAACTTCAGTAGCAAAGCACCAATAAAGACATTCCCACAAAATTGTAAATGTAACACAGCATTTATTTCAAAATACAAGAATTGAGCGCTTTCATTTCCCTCCAGGAAACTTCTTCAGAATCAGATTCAGATTCTGAAGAAGTTTGCTGGAGGGAAACAAAAGCGTTCAATCCTTGTATTTTGGAATAAATGGTTTATTTTCACAATTTTATGGGACTGTCTTTATTGGTGATTTGCTACTGAAGTTTTCTTTTTTATCAGGGAAGACATTACACTAGGGGATGGTACAGCAGTCTGCCATATTAGTTAGGACCAGAACCAGTATGGTTGCACCCCTGATTGGTGTATTGACAGTCTGGTCCAGGGAGTTTGTGTTTACAAAATCCAGGAATCTTTGTGCCTGTACGTTTGGTGTTGTATAGGATTCACAGTTAATGGTAAGGTAATTAAAGTTGCCCGTGAATATAGTATTTTGTTGGATGGTGAGTGTTTTCAATAAGTTTAAATGCATGGTATGTGTTTCCTGTGTCACAGAGGGAGACCAATAGCTTGTAAGGAAGTGGTATTGGATTTTGCCTATGGTGATTTGAACATGGAGAAGCTCAAGTAACCTTGGATTGTTAGTGTGCTCTCTGCAGCTTTAAACTATGTCTCAGTGACTGCACAAATGTCAGCCTTCTGTAAGGTGAAGAGAGCTTCTAGAGGGTCACTTTTTTTGTTTAGACTTCTAGCATTGAGCAGTAATACCTTTAGATTTTCTTGGTTTTGATTTGTTATGACAGAAGTACGTTCAGTTTGGCATTGTCTAAAAAAGGCACTGTGGGGGAAGACAATGTTTTAGCTAATATTCTAAAGCCTAGAGGGGAGCTGTGCAGACTATCCCTGGCAAAGCACCATGGTCTGTTAACCATCTCTTTCCATGCTGACAAATACTGCCCCCCCTTAGATTGACACCAGAAACTAAGCCAATTATTAAAGTCAGTCATCTATGTTTTGTTTATATTGTGACATCATCTATGGAGAAGGTAAAATACTGCTCGATGCTAGGCTTGTACCAGCCTGGGACACATATTCCAAGAGCTCCATGATGTCTCTCGTCACATACGTCTCAGGTCATTTACACCCACATGGACTATGACTGAGTCATACTGGTCCTTGTGGTCCAATGACCTGAGTGCATTCTTAATGTGGCGGATCCTGGCCCATGATAAGCAACTAACCGTGACTTTCTCCTTACTGAGCCTGGTGACAGGGACATCAGTGTGTCTCATGATGGAGTCTCCAATGGTTAGAATGCTGGATTGTGTGGTGACTTGACTTATGGACTTAGAAGTACAGGCTCCATGAGATGTGGCTGTATGTGTTGATGTGGGTGTTGTTTTGAAAGAGTGCATTAGGGTATTTGTTATGTGTACTTCATCTAGGATGTCTTTGGGGTTTAGGAAGGTTACATTTAAGTGCCTTAACATATGTTGGTCTATATGTCTGCTATGAATTGTGTGTGATGGGTGCAGCGTGTGTAGTAGTAACAACTTTATTGACATTAGGAGTACTTTTATGTGAGAGCTTTGCTTCCAGTGACATTGTCTAAATGCATCTCTCACATACCATGTCAGTTTGCTTGAGAATTAACTGTTTGTCAGTAAACATGAGGCAATTTCTGGATTGCCTCAGGATGCCCATATCCACCAAGCTGATAACAGAGATAGTGGGAAAATTCATATCTGTGGCAACAAACACTTTTGTACTGATTAGAGAGTTGGGCTGAGAATATAAAGCAATGTCAGGAGTATCCAGTTTGCAACTCTGGGGCAATGCTTGTCACTGTGAATTAGTTGTCCTGTGTGCAACTAGGTATTGGAGAAATTTAAATAATGCTTTTACAGGAAAAATGCCACTCAGGGTGTTTGTGTGTATACAGGACACTACCTAACACTTGAAAGGAAACTAATAAGTAGTCCTTGATGATTTATGGATAAAGTATTTAGGCAGATATTTTGAAGTTAGAAATAAATCAAGTAGTAGTTAGAAACAAATCTTACTGAAAACAGAGAATTAGCTTGTCAAAATTATGAAAAGAGGGGAGGGGAGTCACGTGAATGGCTACTGCCTGGCTACTACTAGTGCTGGTCTTACCAAAACTTCAATGGTCCTTTGTTTCTTCTCTCACCAAAAACAAACATTAGCATCAATCTCCAGATGAGAAGCAGGCCACACCTGTTTGGTGATCCACAGTGTTGTCCCAGATGATGCAAGGGTCTGTAAGCTTGTTGTAGTCTTTTCCTGGTAGATGCTTTGAATAGCAACCAGACCAATCAGGACAACCAGAAACAACCAACCAGAAACAGTCAAGAATCAATGCAGTCAGCTCCTTATCTTACCAGGAGCAAAATATAAGCACACATTTTAAGCTAGCACTTATGAAGCAGTTAATAGGCTTTCCAGTGATCAGCAGTCTCCAGGAAATAATATTTCTGTGTTCCTTCTCTCACCAAGAGCAAAACAGAAGTACTAATCTCAAGATGACCCCTGAGAGGCAGAACGTGGGCCCTCCAGTAACTGGTGGTCTTGGAGTAGATGTTACAGATTTTAAAGGTAAGGGGGAAAATGGGTTAATATCATAAAAGTTGCAGTGTTCACTAAACAATTAAATATGAAAGAGGGGATACGTTAAGCTTTAGGTATCTAAGTGGAGAGTCATTCATATTAAAAGAGCAAGATAGATTGGAGAGGGGTGGGCACTTTGTATTTTGGTTGTATGGAATATAGTGGGATAGCCAATACATTTAAATAGTTGGGTAATCTCATCTTTCATTTTGGATTCAACAGCCCTGGATACCAGTATCCTATCAGTGGCTATCCAAAGCAGAAGGAGAACTTGGAGTTCTTGGCATTTACAGCTTCTATCACTTTAGTCACTGGCTTGAAGTAGTCAAAAACTGAAATAACAGTGTTAGTTGTATATATATGGAGCATCACGTCTAAGACACAAAAAGCACACATGATGCTATCCCTTTGTGGAGTGTTGGTTGATCTACATCAGGAATGTTGCAACCACATTTGGAGATATAGACTTTTTTGTTTTAAGTTTTATTTATTTGTTATTCGGTTACATTTGTTAAGCACACGTGTCTCTTTCCTGGTAAAATGAACATTATTCTCATGGGAATAGTGTTGAGAACTGGGCTATGAAACTGGTCTGCTGTGTTTCTGGTATGGTGTAAGAGCACATGATGCATTTATGGATCAGTATGCTCTGCATGATTGGGGTGGGTGGCGAGATAGAATAGGATCATGTTTGGTATACCCAGGGAGCTGGGATAGAGGCAGCAGAACAGTTTAAATAAAAGAACACGGAGTTGTGTAAGAACAAAAATGAAGAAGGGGAATGTTTTCAACCATGCAACGAATGACCGATTGACTGTTCATTTCCCTGGCCAAGGTCTGACCTGTTTGTTCTTTCAAGTGGGACAGTAGTTTAAAATATTTGATACCAGGAGATGGCAGGTATATTTGCACTCCATCATTGAAGATGGGTAACAATGATGAAATACTGATTTCTGGGACATGAGCCTGGTTAAAGGCTTTTGCTTACCTGAGGCTTTTCTACAAAACAAGGGTAAAGAAAGCACATCACATCGCCTTGTGCGGACTTGCTCTGTTTTCATCCTTTTCTATCATGCTTTAAGTGTAAGTAGACGTGTATCTTCATCCGCATTGAGTATGAACTTGAAACTCATGGATATGAATGGTAGGCACATGAGGGGGTACAGACTCATTTTAATGTTTATGTTTTTATTTCTTTTGCATAACATGTTAATTTCTATGGCAGAATTCATTCATACTACAGCTTAAGTGCGATTATTTTTGATAGCATCACATGCCATGCACAAGAGCGGGACAGCAGGGTGAATGCAATAGGTAATGATTAGTCTATATGAATCATTCTAGATTTATATGAAAGTTTGCCACAAACTCTACATTCTGTCACACATCCAATGCTGTTGGGCCACATACGACTCCTGTAGTGACCTCATAAAAAACCACTGCTGTCCGCAGATTTTACTAGGCAATTAGAGAAAAGAAGCATAACCAGGCCTTCCATATGTATCCCAGACACACACACACACACACACACACACACATACAGTTTAGAGTCACCATCTGCCTATGGTATGCCTTTGGGATGTGGGAGTAAACCAGACCATGCCGGGTGTCACTGTGTCAACTGTATTTTCTGGAACTCGGTAAAATATTTGGCATATTCTAGAAGCATTAAATCACAAAATTCTGGAATCAGTGCTCTATCCCTATTAAGAAAGGAAAACAAATAATTAAAATGTGAAAATCCTTTTGAAAGTTAAACATCAGTGAATGCATGGGCTATGAAATGTGCAAACCATGGAAATAACAATAAGGCATTTATTTTATGGTACTTACTTAAGGACACTTAACGTTTTATCTAGCAAGAAAAGCTCACGAAGTCAAGACTCATTTTCATCTGCAACCTGAGAGAACATTTAATAATGTAATCACAGAATGTAGAAAATATAATTAAATATTAATATACTATAACACTACTCATTTGCAATGTGTGAACACAGAGGATTGAAATTAATATCTCATTCTCTGTCTAATACAAAGATCCTGAATAATTAACCCCAGATCATGCTTAAAAGGCTTTACTAGGTCTGCTCAGTTGCAGGTAGGTGGTAGGTAAGGACTGCTTCTGCCACTTGGTCTGCGCATTTAATGTAACCCACTGCCTTATTCTTCCTACAGCCTCCCAGCTACTGTTGCATGCTCAGTACATGTATCCCTAGATTTCAGTGCCTGTCTTAATCCCACTGCCTCCTTAAGACAGCTGTCCTGTGCTTACTCCTCCCTTTCTGTTAAAAAATGCTTTACTTATATTGCATCTGAGCAGCTCAGCCTCCAAGTTCAAAATGTTATCTGCTTAGCCTCTGCTGATTCTCTTGAGATATTTTAAAGTCTGTATTATGCCCCTTGTCCCTTCTGCAGCCAACTATGCTTACTAAGTTCCTTCAGTGTGTCTCTTCACATGATGTGTAATTCAGACCTTGTAGTATATCATGAATCTTTTCTAAAGTAACATGTCCTTTATATCTCTTGAGGATGCAGAATCTACGTAATATGTGTAGTAAGTGCCTTTGTCTTTTACTTGCTACTTTTTCAATTCCTTGTCTTTAACTAATCTAATGTAATCAGGTCCTGGTTCATTTTGCTTTTGCTGTTCCCTACAATTTACAGTATGCTTTTCTTTAAATTATTGTTTCCAAGGTCTGCCTCTTCACATCAGTGCACTGCAGCAGTACTATCATATTTCTGACTAAATTCCACCAGACTTGTTAAGCTGTATTATAGGTTCATAGGCTCATACGTAGGTACTAGGATATCTGCCCGAGGGCATTTATAAGCCTAGCCAGAGTGCGTCGGCTTTTGCCGCCCCATTGATTAATTAACTGATCCTCTGTCAAGTAGAGCGAATGAAGTGATCCCAGTGGTGTATTTTCTGTTACCCATCCACTCATCAAGGTTTCTCTTGAAGAGTGTTAGTGAGGGGCTCTGCCTGATGTAGTTTGGAATTTTATTCTAAAGCATGGGGGAGTCTCTGCGACAGGAATCTATCCCTCCGGCATGTTCTATTTATTGTTGTGGTGAGGTTTAGCTCACTAGAGCGCGTGGCTCACAGTAGCTTGGATTTCTTTAGGTGGAGCATGTCCATCAATTCTGAGTTGGACATGGCTTTGTATGTCAGACAGAGATCACCTCTGAGTAAGTGATATGCCACTGAGTACAGCCGGAGTTTTTTCAGTCGGGCTGCATAGGACATATGTTTGAGACCAATAATCCTCTTGGTGAGGTACTTTTGTGGTCTTTCCAGCTGTTGGAAGTTTCTTGTGAGATACATCCCAAATGGGGCATCGTACTCTATGATGGGTCTAATGAGTGACGAGTAGAGGGGCACTATAACCTCTTTATTTCTAGATGCGAACCCTTTAGTAATTAGATGGGCCACATAGAAGGATTTCCTAACTACTTTGGCAATATGATTGTCAAAGGAGAGATTACTATCTACCTGGGTCCCCAGATCTCTTATTACCTCTTCTGTATTAAGGGGGCTGCCACCTATGTGGTAATTCGTGGGTGTTTTGTTTTTCCCAAACGGGATGACTATGCATTTTTTGGCATTTAACTTGAGGCCATGACTTTGACACCAGGTGTCCATCTCAGTAAGGCCCTTTTGGAGGATGTCCGTGTCAGCCGGAGAGTCAATTATGGCTCCCAGTTTGCAGTCATCGGCAAACATGGTTAGCCATAGTCCTCCTGTGTTTGCCTGTACTTCTGAGAAGTATATGCCAAACAGTAGGAGTCCCAGGACCGAGTCTTGTGGGACACCACTTGTGACTGGTTTAGAGGCGGACCTGGAGCCCGCTATTCTTACCGTGTGAGTTCTGTCTGTAAGCCAGTTGGCAAACCATCTCGTGATGTAGGGGTTTATGTTCAGGCTGGTGAGTTTTTCTGTAATACCCGAGTGGGGAATGGTGCCAAAAGCCTTGGCGAGGTCAAGGTAGGCTGTGTGAACCACCTTTCCCTCGTCTATGGCTTTGGTGACTGTCTCGAAGAAGTCAACCAGGTTTAGTAGGCATGATCTGCCCTTAACAAAGCCGAACTGAGTCGGGTCAAGTGTTTGGAGGTTAACAGTGTCTTCGTTAATGAGTTCCATGATGATGTGCTCCATAGCCTTGCAGGCTAGTCAGGCTTATGTGGCAATAGTTACCAGGGTCAGTTGTGGCCCCTCCTTTGTGGAGAGGAATAACCATTGCTGTGTGCCATTCTATGGGCACATAGCCTGTGGAGAGGCTGAGGTTGAACAGCATGTTTAGGTGGGGGGTTAGTTCATTCTGTAGTTCGTGCAAGACGCAGCCTGGGACACCATCTGGTCCCATTGATGCTGTGTTTTTGGCTTTTGAAAGGGCTGTTTTCACCTGTGCGTCTGTGATTTTTGGGACACTACACTTTTCCAGTATTGTTGTGGGCCCTTTTGGAGGTGAGAGAGGGGTGAAGATTGCACTGAATCTATCTGCCAGGATGTTGGCAATATCAGTAGGTTCACTATATTTTGTGCTATTTTGCACTAGTCAGTGCATATCTGTGAGTTGCAACTTAGATTCTTAACATAGCTAAAGAAGGCTTTGTGGTTATCTTTTGAATCCTTGGCTATTTTTCTTTCGAAGTTAGCCTTGGATGATTTAATGAGGGACCTCAGTTTCTTACTGATACTGATCAGGGATGTCTTTCCTTCTTGGGATTTGCTTTTTTTCTGAACTAGTTTCCTCCTTCTGTTGTATAGCCTGTCTATTGCAGGGGTCCACCAAACTAGTTTCCTTCTCTTAGAGGACTGAGTCTTGGTTTTGCTAGGGATGGCATGATCCATGCATCCTTGTAGGTGCTCATAGAGTGCATTTGTAAAGGTTTCTGCATCTTGGGCAGCATTATCCTTTAGTGTGGGGGCTGTGAAACTTACCACCTCTGTCTTAAGTAAGGTGAAGTTTGCTTTAGAAAAGTTTTTTTACTGTGGTTTCCTTAGCTGGGAATGGTGGTGGGGTGTGGACATCCAGAGTGATTAGTTTATGGTCTGATCTAACCAGTGACGGGTTGACCTTCGGTGTGGAACACCTGTCGCCCATGTTGGTAATGACCAGGTCCAGTATGTTTTCACCTCTGGTAGAGGAGTTTACCAGCTGATCCAGGGCATTTGAGTTGATGAATTCCAGGAAGCGCTGGGCCTGGGAATTTGTACTTGAGTAGTTTTCCCAGTGAATGGTAGGTTAATTGAAATTGCCCAATATCAGGGTGTTTGGTAGGACCTTCATATTTTCCAGTGTCTCCAGAAAGGTGGAGTGGTGGTCCTGGGTCATGAAGGGTGATCTGTAGCAGGCCACAATTTGCATTGCAGATTTGCTTCATGTTAGTTGCACATGGATGATCTCAGAGGTATCATGCTGCACCACTAACCTGGAGGTGTAGGTATCCTTGATGAATATGGATACACCCCCTCCTTTTGTGTTTCAGTCCGTGTTCTGTAGCCAAAACGCGTGGTATGAGTTGTAGCCCAGTAGTGCTGGAGTGCTCTCTGGAGCCTTGAACCAGGTTTCAGTTACTGCACAGATGTCGACGTTCTCCATACTAAGGAGTGCTTCGAGCGCGTGCATTTTGAGATGTAAACTCCTGGCATTGAGTAACATAACCCTCAGTTTTTTGTTAATTGAGCTATTTACAGAGGTGGGTTTGACTTTTGAGCCTTGCCTAGAAAAGGCACTATGGGGGCAGCAGGAGCCTAGGCCAGTATTCGAAAGCCTAGGGGTGACAGGTGCAAGCTGTCTCTTGTGAAGCAATGCGGCTTGTCGAGTATGTTGTCCCAGGCTGAGACACTGGATCACCTTTGAATGACACCAGAACCTTAGCCAATTGTTGAAATTGATCATTTTTTTCTTTATACTGAGGTATCATTCTTGGTGAGGTCTGGATGCTACTCAGGGTCAGGGTCATACCAGTCTGGGCAACATGACCAGAGAGCTTTTCCATGTCTCTTTTCATGTAGTCCAGGGAGGTACATCTCAGGTCATTCACACGAGCATGGACAATGACTGAGTCATATTTGTACTTGTTCTGGAGTGACCTGAGTGCTTGTGTTATGTGGGGGATTTTGGCTCCCGACATGCAGCTAACAGTAACCTTCTGCTTGTCCAGCCTAGTGAGTGGGACGTCAGTGTGCCTGACTATAGAGTCACCTATTACTAGTGTGCTAGGTATGTTATTTCGCCTTAAGGGCTGTGATTGTGCGGCACACTGATTTTGTCTTTTATGTGTTGTTTGGTTTGTGACGGGAAGTGCAGGTTGTTTGGGTATCTGCTTTGGAGGTCTCTGATGCTTTTGCAGGTTTTTATTTAGAGCCTCCGAGTATGATTTTGTGTATTTATGTGTATTTTTTGCCAGTGCTGTTTTAGTAAGTCTGTGTGCGGCTGGAGTTGTGGTGCAGGTGTTAACCTTCTCCTCTTGACTGTCTGTTCCAGTCTTGGGTGGGAGACAGCTTAGCTTCCAGTTTGGCTGTATAATTGCATCTCTCACATATGTTAGTGTTTTGTGGTAGGAGGAGAGGGTTGTCTGTGTACAAGAGGCAGTTGTAACATTGCCTCAGGATACCCAGATTCACCAGCTGGACTGGAGAGTGCACCTGAAGTTGCCCTTTGGTCATGCCTGAAAAGTAGGGTGAGCTGCTCAGTCACTTGGTTGGTGAGGGGTGAATAAAGAGCCTTGCCCTGCTGGGCAGTCAATGTCAGGGTATATTAATGCTTGCTATTAGGTCTGAGCAAGTGTTGGGCTGTAAGATGTTTTTTTGAGTGCTTAGGTTGAGAATTAGACTAGTTTCAAGGGAAAAACTGAAGAGGAGACTTAGTGGAGCCAGAAATAATTTAACCATAGCTAACTGGCACTGCCCAGTGCACAAAACCATGCAAACATGGTTTTTATAGTAGGGAAATGAAAGATATAGAAATTAGCCCAAAATGGCCAATAAACTACTAATTTCTGGGCTGGAACCACTCCTCCAGGGACAGATAGGTTGCTGAAAGCTCCCCTCTCTCACAGGTGAATAGAGAAACTTCCTTCTATCCAAGTAAGGTATGGGCAACTCAGAAACTAGTATCACAGCCCTGAATTCAGCACTAGCCTGAAAACTGGACTATACTAGCTTAGAAAGGTGGGAAGCAATGATTTTTTTGATTTGTTTTTTTTTTTTTAAAGATAAGGCAAAAGCAGTAAAAAATACACTTAAAACAGCTTTAAATGACTACAAACAATCAGAAAAGGCTATCACACTTTAGTGTGTAGCCTGCGACAGTTAAACAAATTATTTAAACAAAAAACAACTTTTTAAAAGTGCAGGCAGTCAAATAAGTACAATATGTGAAAGAAACAAGCTTTTAAATCACAATAAATGCTGGAAAATCTGTGTTTAGGCGGAAAACAGTTAGGTACAGCAAGAAAGTACAGAAAAATGATAATTGATCACTCCAAAGTCTCTCTCCTAAGCTAGAAGGCTTGTATCAGTTTAAGGCTTTCTAGTGCTACCAGTAGGTTAGTTACAGGAAAGATGGGAAAGAAGTGCATATGTGGTCTTTTAAACCAGAAAGTTGAAAGAGACGGACAAACTGTCCAAATGGTCAATAAACTACAATTTCTGGGCCAAGAGCCTCTCCTCTTGTGGTAGACAGGCTACCTAGTGCTTACCACTCCCACTGATAAGCTAGAAGGCTTTCCTCCAACACAGAAAGGCTTGCGGGGCTCAGAAGCTTGCCAACAGTCCTGGATACAGTAACTCTGTATCTGGACTAGGCTCGTTACAGGAAAGGTGGGAAACAAGCACAAGTGCAGCTTTTAAACCAGAACATTAAAAGAGATGGAAAAAAAACTGCCCAAACAGCCAAGAGCTACAATTTCTGGGCCATGAACCACTCCTCTTGTGGTAGATAGGCTACCTAATACTTACCACTCCTACTGATAAGCTAGAAGGCTTCCCTCCAACACAGAAAGGCTTGGGGGGCTCAAAAGCTTACAAAGAGTCCTGGAATACAGCAAATCTGTACCTGGCCTAGACTAGTTACAGGAAAGGCTGGGAGCAAGTACAAACGTAGGCTTTTAAGCCAGCAAGTTGAAAGAGATGGAAAACTGCCCAAACGGCCAAATAAAGTACAATTCCTGGGCCAAAACTCACTCTTCCCATGGAGGATAGGCTACCTAGTGCTTACCACTCCCACTGATAAGCTAGAAGACTTTCCTCCAACACAGAAAGGCTTGGTGGCTCAGAAGCTTACTAACAATCCTGGATACAGCAACTCTGTAACCGGACTAGGCTAGTTATAAGAAAGGTGGGAAACAGGCACAAGTGCGGCTTTCAAACCAGAAAGTTGAAAGAGATGGAAAAAAAAACTGCTCAAACAGCCAATAGCTACAATTTCTGGGCCAGGGACCACTCCTCTTGGGGTAGATAGGCTACCTGATGCTTACCACTCCCACTGATAAGCTAGAAGGCTTCCCTCCAACATGGAAAGGCTTGGGGGGCTCAGAAGCTTACAAAGAGTCATGGATACAGCAAATCTGTACCTGGACTAGACTAGTAACAGGAAAGGCAGGATACAAACGCAATCACAGGCTTTTAAATCAGAAGGTTGAAAGAGATGAAAAAGCTTCCCAAAATGCCAATAAACTATAATTTCTGGGCTAGAAACCACTCCTCCCGTGGTAGACAGGTTACCTAGTGCTTACCACTCCCACTGATAAGCTAGAAGGCTTCTCTCCAGCACAGAAGGGCTTAGGGGGGCTCAGAAGCTTACCAACAGTCCTGGATACAGCAAATCTGTACCTGGATTACACTAGTTATAGAAAAAGCGGGGACCAAATGCAAAACAGGCTTTTAACCAGAAAATAGAAAGAGATGGAAAAACTGTCCAAATGGCCAATGAACTACAATTTCAGGGCCAAAACCCACTCTTCCCATGGTAGATAGGCTACCTAGTGCTATACCACTCCCATTGATAAGCTAGAAGGCTTCCCCCCAACACAGAAAGGCTTGGAGTGCTCAGAAGCTCACCAACAGTCCTGGATATGGCAAGTCTGTATCTGGACTTGACGAGTTACAGGAAAGGCAGGAAATAAGCTTAGAATTTTTTTTTTGTTACAGAAAAGCTGCTAAAACAGCAGTAAATACAATTCAAATTGTAGTGCAGGCCAGCACACTCGACCGTGTAGCAACACTACGACAAATACAGTTCAAATAAGTGCAATTAAATTAACAAATGACTAAAAAACAAGTGCAGAAGGCAGTAAATTAGAAGGCTACTAACAAGCAGTAATAAGTGCAGTGTAAGAGTGACCGAACAGATAACAGCACGCAGAGGAGAGCAACTAAGACAGTTACAGTAAGAGCAGATAAATAATATATATATATTTATTTTTTATTTATTTTTTTTTTTGAGGGAAGGAACAGGGCAGGATTAAGAGGCTACAGGAGTTGCCCCTCCCAAATGCTCTCTTTGTACACAGTAGGAGTGCCTGAAATCAGAATATGATCTCACTGCACTCAGTTGAGGGAGCAAATGAGATGGGCCCAGAAGGAGTATCCAAATACAAATCTACAAGCGGGGCGGGCAATTTCAAAGCCACCAACATTAATACCAAAACAAGAACAGGGAGGGTAGGTGGGGAACTAACTGTAGAGAGACAGCCACAACTTCAGTTGAGTTAATATTCAGTGAAAAACACAAATAAATTAAATACAAAAAAATTAAATACAATGCAAAAGAGCAGATAAAAGTGTACTTAAATTCACTTATATGTCTCACTGATTTCAGGTAGATGTTAGCCAGCCAAAGCTCTGATATTAAGGAGAGATAACTCAAAGTGTACCACTTATATAAGGCAAGACAGGATGTCAGTGATGAGCTGAAACTACCCCCACTGCTATCAATGGCTACACAGAAATTCTAACAAGTACTCTGTAGAGAGACAGCCACAACTTCAGTTGAGTTAATATTCAGTGAAAAACACAAATAAATAAATTAAATACAATACTCTATGCATTAGAGCAGATAAAAGTGTACTTAAATTCACTTATACGTCCAGCTGATTTCAGGTAGATGTTAGCTGGCCAAAGCTCTGATATTAAGCAGAGATAACGCAAAATGTACCACTTATATAAGGCAAAACAGAAAGTCAGTGATGAGGAGAAACTACCCCCCACTGCTATCAATGGCTACACAGACATTCTAACAAGTACTCTGTAGAGAGACAGCCACAACTTCAGTTGAGTTACTATTCAGTGAAAAACACAAATAAATAAATTAAATACAATACTATATGCAAAAGAGCAGATAAAAGTGTACTTAAATTCAGTTATACATCCAGCTGATTTCAGGTAGATGTTAGCCAGCCAAAGCTCTGATATTAAGTGATGTGTTTATTGCACATGTAGAGTGGTTATTAGGCTCTAAAATCAGCAAAAAGATAAATTTACTATGCACTTGACATCTGAAAAGTGCAAAACAACTTTTGTAGTACATGGAGTAAGCTGATTACTTTCCAAAAGTGGCAAAAAGACAAGCTTGTTATGCATCTTTATAATGTAAAAAAATGCTAACAAAAGTTAAGCATCTTTCACTGTTGTTATGCTTTACTCTCATATTTCAACAAGCTGCAATGTAAAACCATAAGAAGCCTTTTATAGCTTCAGAAGTTTTAATACACCAGCCTTCAATACCACAAAAAGAGCCAATGAATAGCAGACTAGTTAATCTAACAGCTTCTAAAGCTATTACAGGATCAGAGATGCACTTCATTTTTGGCCGGTGTGTGTGTGTGTGTGTGTGTGTGTGTGTGTGTGTGTGTGTGTGTGTGTGTGTCAGCAATAAGTTTATTGCAGCTTTAAAGCTGTAAAACACTTCACATTCCTGTTTTTCCTGTCTTTTCTGCAACAACTGACACTCCTACACTTTCTTGTTTTTGTCTCTGTAAAATTAATAGTACATTGTGGCAGCTAAACATGATGTACTACAAAGAATTATGATAAAGTTTCTTTGACAATAACAAAGTAATTATATATTCTTGGAATGGATGTCACAATTTACCACTTGAGCTTTGCTTCTCTCCACTCTCAATGTGAATTTATTGACATCCCTTTTTTAAACATGTAACAGCTTAATTATAACTGGAAATTGGATCGTAACCCTTTATGTTATGCACCTTTCAGAGCTGTTATGCTCTAGTGTCAAGCTGCAGCACATATAGCAACCACCAATGAACAGCACTGGAATGCTCTGACAGCTGTAAATGCTGCAGCACTCTTCATACTGCCATACGAAAAATGTGGCAAATTGAATTATCTACCAACTATTAAAAACTATTGCTTGATTAGAGGTGCAATTCCCTTCAGAACATTGTCTTTGTCACAGTGGCAAGAAAGCTTTTAAAG
The DNA here is from genome assembly GCF_019279795.1 of Protopterus annectens. Taxonomy (NCBI): domain Eukaryota; kingdom Metazoa; phylum Chordata; order Ceratodontiformes; family Protopteridae; genus Protopterus; species Protopterus annectens. Next base: position 1,466,361,274 of record NC_056726.1, read on the forward strand.
CTGTAAAACACTTTATTCATCAACATTCTTTTCTCCTTTCTGTAAGTGGTAACATATCATGGCAACTAAAGCTCCATGTACTACAAATAATTATGATAATTTTTCTCTAATTATAACCAACTAGTTAGTTGTTTTCAAAATGAATGCCCACATTCATCTGCCTTACTTCACAACTCTGTCCTCTTTCAAGGTGAATTTCTTGTCATCTGTGTCTTGAACATGTAACAGCGAATTATGATTGGGTTTCCAATCATAGCCAACTTATTATTTTTGAGACATAAATGTTTCATATAATAGAGAATTATGATTTCCATTTATAGCCAATTTATTATGTCCCAAACATGGATGTCAGAAATTCACCTCAAAAGTGGAGCAAAGCAAAGCTAATGAAGCAAATCTTGACATCCATCTAAAGGGCAGATAATATGAAGTCATGACTGGAGAGACCTGAATATAATTTTTTGTTGTCATGGAGCTTTTTATGCTGCATGTACTACCAGTTACAAAAAAGTGTTGGAGCACAAAGCGTTTTACAGCTTTGAAAGCCATAAAACACATAGCACAGCCAATAGATAATGGGCAGAGCTGAACTGGATATTTGGTAACTGAACTGCTTTAAAAGCTGTTAGACTCTTTGCTGTGCCTCACAGTGAAGTTTATAATAGTTTTTAAAGCTGTGAAAATGCTTCAAATATTGACATTTTGTGGCAACTGTTATGATCTAGCACAAAGCTAGAGCTTAGCAGTACTGAAAGGTGTTTAACAAAATGTTCTTGCTAAAGAAAGTTGCCTGACAATTTATAAAAATGTTGTCATTTTCTAGAATTTGAAGCATAATTATGAAGCTCCATGTACTACAAGTTGGTTATTGTCACAGACCCAATCACATTCCTCTACATTGTTTGCATTTCTCAGGCCTAAAGCAGATGCCGGATGGTGACCGTCTAAAAAAACTCCAGCTATACTCCATGGCATATCGTCTACTCATAGGCGATCTCTGCTTAACATACAAGGCCATGCCAAATACTGAGCTGTTGGACATGCTCCACTTAAAGAAATCCCAATCCCTCAGAGCCACATGCTCCAGGGGTCTAAACCTTGTCATCACAATGAACAAAACATGCTGGAGAGATAGGTTCCTGACCCAGAGACTCCCCCATACTCTGGAATAGACTGCCCATACATGTCAAGCAGAGTGCCTCTTTGGCCCTCTTCAAAAGGAACCTTGATGATTGGATGGGAGATAGGAAAGTCACCCCAGGGATCAAGTCAGTCGCCTTGCTAGACAGGAGTCCAGGAAAGTAAATATTGTGGTAAGAAATAGCCAGGGAATTGTTATGGCTAGGCTTGTATAGGCCCTAGGGCTGATAGCCTAGTACCAACCTATGAACCTATGAACCATTTATTACAGAAAGAAATATGTTTATAGCTGGTACTCAGCAATTAGCAAGAAGTCACAAAGTAGAACATGTTTTCTTTCATTTACTGAATGCAGACATCAAGAAGCTAGGTATATGAATTAACTGGCTTGCACTATGTAATCTAATAGTCAAGTGAAAGGATGGTGACCATTTTGGTAAGTATTCCTGAGTGTGCAAGAACTACTCCTTTGGGGGGAATGTCAAAGACACTTTTCAGCAGAGGGCAAGTGGATCTGACTAGTTAAAGTTAATATACAGCAAGGCTGTTCATATGAAACTTGTTTACATTGCAAAGTGAACATAATGCTTGTGATCATTTTCATAGAGGTGTGCCTTGTGTGTCTGCTATTTAAGGGACAAGGACAGATGTAATATCCACAGGTTATTGCACAGTAACCATAATGTCAATGAAAAATTTCACAGAAGTGTGCCTTGTGGCAGAGCTCCTCTTATTTAACAGACAAAAACTGATGTAATGTCCACAAGCTATTGCACAATCCGCATAATCTTAGTGAAAACGTTCACAGAGGTATGCTTTACAGCAAAGGTCCTGCTATTTAAGGAACATGGACTGGTGTTGTGCCCAGAGACTCTAATAGGGATTACAGTTAGCCATACCTTAAAATTTCTTTGCTAAAGAATTCTGGATAAAGCCAACAATAACGGGTGACAAAGAGCCCTAATCAGGGACAATTTGTAAACATTATTCTCATTCACTTAAAAGGTTAATAGAACAACATGGTTTGCAGCAACATTCATTTATTATTTATTTATTTCCACTTTGATTACTGGGGAGATCCAGTGGGCCCAGAACACCCATTTTCAGTGGAGGCCCGGGGAGAAAAGCTCCAAAAATACAAATTACAGAAATATCAAAAATATAAATGATACATTGAGGAGAACAGTTTACACAATAAGAACATTTATTATTACAAATAGTCAAAACAAATTCATTAAGGTTTTTCTTAAGGGTTATACAATTATAAAGCTACTCTTATAGAGTAATTTGGGAAAATGCATTACATGTGCTTCTGTCTTTTTCAAACAAAAGCTTAGAACTTACCTTAGAAATCACTGGCTATGTCCCTGCCTTAACCCAGACTGAAACCATATATTTCTACTATTCCACTTCTCCTCCATCTCTTTGACTTCTGTTACCTTCTATTTTATTTCTCCACTACATTACACTTACCACTCTACTATCCTTCTCCTCCAGATTGTAATACTCTGACTGCTGGGAGTTCATATAAGTAACTAATCTACTTACTTCATTGTCTTTGAATGTCTTTTCTCTCTTTTCCTTTCTTAAAATGTTAGATAATGCTAAATAAGTTGGGCATTTTTTTATTACAAGAATGTTGTGTGCATTTGTTGTGCAAGTGTGAATTTTGTGTGCAATTTTTTTTCCTATTATAATTCCATATACTGTATATTCCCTCATTTTTTTATGCTGCTCTTTTTTGCATCCTATGTAATTGTTTTTATGTCTATGTGGAGCTTTTCTCCCCGGGCCTCTACTGAAAATGGAAATATATCCAGTTAGACTAGCCCGGTTAACAAATGTAAAATAAAATAAAATAAATAAATAAAATGTGCACATAGAGAAGAGAGTAGGAAGACACTTTGCATGCACTCGTTTTAAACTACGAATCTATTTACAATATTTACACAAAGGAGTTCAGGGATAAATAGCTCTAGGACTTTTTGAGTGCTAGGATACACTCTTAGTAGAATAGCAGTGTGTTCTTGGATAATTTTTAGGTGGGGTGAAGGCAGGTGCATTTCCATTTAGTGGACAGATGTTTGAAAAGCTGAGTTTTGAAATTTTCAGAGTTTGCTATTGTCCTTAGAGATGAAGGGATAGAGTTCCAAGCCTTGCCAATAGTGAAAGAGAGGAGAAGTTGGCCAGCAGGACTTTTAGGTTTGTTGATAGCAATCAGGTTTTGATGTTCAGATCTGAGAGTTCTGTTGGGGATGTAGGATGGAAAGATGTTAGCTAGAGCAGGGCAGTTAGTCGGATGAAATATAAGTCTGTGCAGTGGTGAGCTGCAGATAGTTTAGGTAGTTTGGTAGTTCTAGCCAGTTTAGAGATTGTAGGGTAAGGCAATGATGGGTGGAATCTTTACTGTTGGAGGCAAATTTAGAGATTTTGTTGTAGCAGTTTTCTAGTTTGGAGGTGATAGAGCAGGACAGGTTGGTTAGGAGAGGGGGGTCCGTATAATAATGAGGGCAGAAGATAAGTAGTGGCCAGAGTGTACCTGGTGGAGTGAGAGAGAAAGCAATTGTTCCTATATAGCATACCTAGTTTTTGGTGTTTTGTTTTAATATTTTGTTGAATATGTATGTCAAACTTAAGGAATTCTTCGTAACACTGAGAAGTTTGGCAGAGGGAACCACTTCTATAGGGGAGTTGGTGTGACTAAGGACTTTGAAAGTATCTTTATCATAGGACTACAACTTTCTGGGGGTGAAGAGGAGAATTTTGGATTTGTTAACGTTAAGGGAGAGATGATTTTGGCGCATCCAGTTTTCAGTGGTTGAGAAAGCAGTTTGGGTTTTGAGGAGCAGTTCAGAGATGTTTGAGGCAGAGCAGACTAAGGTTGAATTGTCTGTGTATTGAATAATTTTGGCATCGGGGATAGCAATGTGTTATTAATGAAAATATTAAACAGCATGGGTCCAAGGATGGATCCTTGTGGTACACCAGTTGGGGTAGGTAGGAAGGAGGAGATGGAGTTTCTCCATTTGACTGCCTGAGACCTGTCTGATAAGTAGCTGGAGAACCAGGATAGTGAGTTAGATGAGAGATGCGTGTTTGAGAGGTGTAGGAGAAGGTGTTTATGGGAAACAGTATCGAAAGCTTTAGATAAATCAAGCAAAACAGTAGAGACCAGGTGACCTGAATTTCGGGCTTGATTGACAGTTTCTAAGAAGGAGAGTAGAGCAGCAATAGTACTGTGGCCGGACGGAAACCATGTTGGGTTGGTGTAAGAAGATGGTTTTGGGTTAGAAAAGGCATAAGTTGGTGGTGGATGCACTTTTCTAAGATTTTAGAGATTGGTGAGAGCAGAGCGATAGGGCAAAAATTTTAGATGCTGGTGTTCTCGCCTCCTTTGTGAAGAGAAAGAATGTATGCTGAGTTCCAGAGTTTGGGGACGTAAGATTCCTTAATAGATCTGTTGATAATGATGCTGATTGGGAGTGCTATCCCATCTGCAGCACATTTTAGGAAAGAGGAGGGAATATTGTCAGGAGCATTAGAGCAGGGTTTAAGTTTAGACAGAAGTCTTTTTATAAAGTTAGTTGAGACAGGTTTGAGTTTGAACCTGAGGGGAGGGTTATTGGAGGAATTGAAGGGAGAAGATGGGGGGACAGATGGGTTATTGCTGGGGAAGGTCTTGGTTAGGTCAGATATTGTTTGTATGAAGAAAGAGTTAAATTCTGAGCTTAGTTCTAGATCAGATTTACTAAGATCAGGACAGGGATTATTCTTGGATCCGGGATTAAGGAGCGGGTTTATTGAATTCCAGAATTGCTTGTGGTTTTTGTTATTATTTGACTGGAGGTTGATGTAATAGAATTTTTTGTTCTTAGTGATTTGTTGTTTTGCTTGGTTACATAGTTGTTTATATTGGAGCAAGGTATTGGGCAGTTTATTTTTTTGGAACAGCTTCCATAGTTTGTCCCTTTGATGCATAATTTTAGCATGTTTAGATAACCAAGGAGCAGTATTTGTTTTTATCCTTTTATTTCTGATAGGGGCGAGAGAGTTTAGCGTATCTAAGAAGATAGAGTTGAAGTAGTCAATTGCAGTGTCAAGAGGGAGGGTTTTTAGGTTTTGCTAGTCCATTTGTTTGAATAGGTTTGAGAAGGTTATGGGGTTAAAGTTATTAAGATTACGAGTAAGAATGCATTGGTGTTGGTGAGGAGAAGAGTTGGTAGTGGGATGAATGAAGGCTGGGAGGTGGTCACTAATAGTATCAGGAATTGTCAGAATTAGTTATTTTATTTGGATCGGAGACTAGGATCCAGTCAATAGAGGATCCTGGGGGGTTAGTTTTGTTGGGTTGGGTTATATGGTGAATTGTTTGAGTAAAGTTGTAAAGGGTGATGGCTTGGGAGGGAGAGAGACAGTTGATTTTGTTCCAGTCGATATTTACATCACCTGAGATGTATGTTTTGTAGTTAATTTTAGTAGATGCCCATTGGAGAATATCTTCGAGGATAGGTATATTATTCCCAGGAGAGATATATAGGGCAATAATACAGATATTTTTGTGTCTATTTAGTTTCAATAGTCCAGCTGAAAGTTCAGTATTTTTGAATTGAGGAATCGGAGTTTGGAGGGGAATTAAAGTAAGTGGTTTGGGGTAGGCTATGGCAGAGCCACCACCTTTTTTCTTTGGTCAGTCATTTCCAAAAATGTGGTATCCTGGGGGAAGGATCTCTGAATCAGATATATGGGGTTTAAGCCAAGTTTCAGAAATGGCTAGGATGTCTGGTTGGTTATGGGTTAGCCAAGCCTGAAAGAGGTGGACTTTGTTGTTGAGACTCTGAGAGTTCATGGTGAAGATTTTCAAGGTGTTTGGGAGGGGGAAGATGGGGATGGGTAATTATTGTTAGCAGAGAGAATGAGACCAGGGTTGGGGTGGATATCTCCAGCTAAGAATACGTTGTTGAATGGAAAAGACTTAAGAATTTTAGGTTTACAGATTGAGAGTTTTGTTGGATGTAAGGTTATTTTATGTGTAAATGTATTAGCAATAGTGGAGAAGATTGTATAGTGGAACAGGTAAAGTTGATTGGGGAGAATGAGATAAGAGGAGATAGAATGGAAGTGAGAGTAAGAGTTAGGGTGAGGGAAGTTTTCAGTGGATGTTATTTTTGTTGGTGGGATTGGAGAAAAGCAAAGGAAGAGTATGAGCTGATATAACATGAAGGAATCAGGAAGAGAAGGAGGAAGCAAGGGGCTTTGAGTTGCTGGAGGATTGAGGAAACCATGATTATGCAAAGGGGGAAAGGAATTTCAGTTGAAGCAGAGAGTATGTTTAAAGATGAAGGCTAAATTTGGAAAAGGAGTGGTTTATCTTAAGTTATATGAAGGAGGAGGGAATATAGTTGTGAGGGATGTAGGGAATGGAATGGTGAGGGAGATGTGGTAGAGGAGATGTATGAGAGGAGAGGGAGGAAGTGGGTAGGTGGAGTGAAGAGGCAAAGGCTTATGTTGGGTAAATTAGACTGAGTGGGTGGAGAGCAGTTGTAAGGCTGGAGGAAGAGCTATTGGGTAATTGGGCTAGGTGGGCGGAGAGATGGAGGAATAAATGTAGGAGTTCTGGGGGCGTATGGAAATTGGGGGCAGGGTAGGGGAGCAGAGTGTGCCCGCAGGGCGAATGGAGCGGGTTCAGAAAGGTAAGGAGGAGAGAGTCTGAGAGAACAATCAGTGAGCAGCTGGCTACTGCAATTCACCTTACTGGTAGGTAAGGGTAAGTGTAGGTTGAGATAATCTTAGGTGGTGATATAAGGGGGTAGCAGAGGGCAGGATGCTGAGGAGTGCAGCAGGTAGACTGTGAAGTATATAGACAGTCTAGTACAACAGAACTGTACTTGGGAATGATACAAGGAGACAAAGAAGGGTAAAAGTGTGAAACAAGACTAGTAGAGGGAGCTGCCTAGAGTAGAAAATGTGTGGGAGCTAAGCTGGAGGTGGGAGAGAGATAGAGATCAGAGATAGCTATTATGGAGAGAGAGGAAGGGGCAATTTACAGTTACAGATGGCTATGCAAGGCCAAGAGAACTTATTTATGCAGGGCTAGAGAGGGGTATGGCTGCTGGGTAACGTGGCTAGGTAGCGGGATTTAATACGTATAGGAAATAAGTGTTACAAAATATCAGCTTTACTACTTGGTGGGGGAAACAGGTACTTTATTGCTTCCCAAGGTTGCAGGGTTCTGACATAGGACAGCAAGTATAATGTTGAAGATGCTGGAATTGTTTGCCAGGGGTCCTTATTCACCACTCAGGGATGGTCCTTTAGTCTTAGAGCAGGGTAGTATGGTAAGAAAGCTGGGAGGGTGCATTTTTAAAAATAATTTTAGTAGTTTTAACATATATACATTGTTTAGACAGACAAATACATTTCAAGTATTTTAATCTTTAAACAGTTAATTATCTCATAATAATCAGAAGCTTCAAATCAGTCATTTTTAATTTTATAAATTATCCCATCAGCAGATTTTTTTAACATTAAGTGAATGTATTCTTGTCAATTCTTCATTTTTGCATGCTTTGTATATTATATTCCACTGATGTTTGTACTACTGTAACCAAGTCAAGATTAAATCAGGCAGCCTCACCTACCCAGTTACCAAATTGTAAATAAGTAGATAAATAAATATCCATGGATAGTGGTGAAATCTTTTATGAAACACGTGCCATTCTGGTAATAGAAATTGTATAATTTAAAAATATTTTAATGTGTTTTGCAGTATATATAACATTTTGGTAATGCTAGTTGAATAAGTAAAGTATATTTTTATAAGTACTCAAACACACATGCCCATTATTTATGTATGTACACATACTGCACGTTTTATTTATCTTTGTTAACTGAGATGTTCTGACTGGGCAGAGCCAATTATATTAGTGGCCTGGGGCAAAAGCTCCAGATTACAGTTATGTAAAAGATTGTAGGGTGAAAACGAATCAAACCTATGACTACAGGATGCAATGAGAGAATTACTAATAACCTGACTTTATTATTTAAAGTGATCTGAGACAAATGCATGTCATACATTAATAATAACATGGGAATAGGTATATCATGCTAATAAGGTGGTGCAAAATGCCACCAAATAATATACCTTGAATCTATAAATACCACAGTTGTTTCCTTGTGATACTGTTATTCTTGAATGTGAACTACAATATTGCAGTTTGACTTCACGTACTGTATACGTCCTTAGGTCCAGCATCGTGACCACTTTTGCAGCAACTGCCATGTTTTGTTAAAAGTGACTCGCAGCTGGGAATTCACACATAAAACTGCTTTCTGCTGTCACTCAGACTACCAACTACGCAGTGGCTTCTCATGGCTGGTTGCCATGGGAAGAATGCAAAATATCAACTTTCTTCTCAGAAATGGAATGTCAAGTCCTTCATTCTCATAGTGCGCAGATGGTACTGTTGCCTAGGTTACCTGAGGAGCGAGAGGAGGGGGCAGGATAAATTCTGACTAATTTTGTTAAAGGACCACCTGATGCTTAAAAAAGCTCTGTATACACTAGTACATCAAGTCACAAGCAAACTAGCCCAATAGTTCTGTAAGTGGAAAGAAGAAAAATATCTAAAATCTAAAACACTTTGAATCTGTGTTACAGCAATATGGATGACCGCGACTCATTTGAGTGTGATATAGTTTCTAGGTACCAAAGTCCTCACTGGCATCTGTTTTATTTGCTTTTGTTTATCCATGTAGGCATTCTGATTATGACCTCTTCATTTTTCATGTGTGATCTGGGATGGTAAAGGTGTGTCTGAAATAATGACCTAAACGGCACATGGAATATGTTTAGCTTCATAGCAGAAAATTATTGTTTAAGTTTAACTTCATAGCAGAAGTTTATGGTCTCATTTGCTGTTATAGTTTCATAGACTGTAGAAATAAATTAAACTATGTTTTGCACTAAATATCATATGAAGAGAGACTTGAAGCTTTTACATAAAAAAAAGATAGATAGATGGTTAGAAACCTTTGGAGAACCAAAAGAATGGGACAGACTTTAAGAGAGTGCTATCTTTAAAAATATAAAATATGGCAACAAGAAGGGACGCTACGAGGATTCTCTCTTGTTGGTTGAATTACTATTTTGTTGACTGCAAAGATTGCATTGGAGCATCGTAACCAGTCTAAGGCTAAATTGAATGGGAACAGTACCTTTATGCACAATTGTGGAACACTGAGAATATTGAAATTTCTCTTTTTCCTCTGCTGTAGTGCCACTGACATTAGTATGTATTATATCATGGGAGTGTGGGTGATGCAATCCTGGGGGAGCTTGTCCCCTTCAAAAATACTGCAATGTATTGTAAGTAGGGGAACGGGCAGATAAAGGTTTTGGTCTGTGGGTATCTGTGTGCATACACGTCTGTTTATATGCTTATCTGTATGTGTATGGTGTGTGTGTGTGTGTGTGTGTGTGTGTGTGTGTGTGTGTGTGTGTGTGTGTGTGTGTGTGTGTGTGTGTGTGTGTGTGTGTGTGTGTGTGTGTGTGTGAGGCAGAGAGAGAAATTTCAAAGAAATTTGAAACTGAGTAAAGCACTAAACATGCGTGTGGAATTCAAAGCATTAGACATGTTTTCATTAGGAAAGGTACTGGGTGATGCTGCAAAACTACTTAAAGCAATAAATGAAGTATCTCTAGTACGTTTTATTCTTCATATATTATATATCTTTCCTGTCTTAATGTTTGATTGCTTTGGATTTTGTTAGCACAATAGTGCATACTTTTTTGCTAAAGAAAGAACAGCCTGAATAAAGTTGAATTATACTAGGTTTATTCATTCAGGAAGGTTTTTGTTTTTATAATATATCAAAAAGTGTAATATGAATAATTGATTTGGTAGTTCAGCTTCTGTTTTATATTCATGCTTTAACATTCCTGATTTGTGAAGTACAAGAGCCACACATTTTGCTGCTCAGCAGGTAGTTCAGTTTCCATGGGTGCTGGAAGATCATAGGGTGGTGGGTTCTAGTCTCACTCCTGGTCAGTGGATTTGTTTTTTCCATTTCTAACATTGTAGTACAGCATGAGGGGGTACTGCATATCTGAATGTAAAACCCTTTGTCTGAAATATTCAACTGAGGTCCCATCAGCTTGAGTTAGTGGTAGCTGAGATGGTTATAAAAGATTCCATGCCACTTCCTGGAAAAAAAAATAGGAAATATTTCCTCAGTGCCCTGATCAAATTTCTGTTATTATAAATATCGCCCTCATTCTCCCCTGAAAAGAGGCTGCTAGCCTAGTGGGAATAATTCAGTCAACAAAGGATAAATATTTATTGATGATTTACGCAATGTGTATATTGATAGTTTAATCATCAATAACAACTGATCTTCTTTCCATTAAGTGCCATGGGGTCTGGGGTCTTTAGCATCCGCCTGAGTTACCAATAACTCAGGCAGATAGGAACCTGGTTTAACATTTCATCCAAGGGAAGGCAGCTCAAGAACACAGAACCTCCTTCTTCTGCAACAACTGGTAGGGGACTAGAACTCACAGCCTCCTGATCTTTCGGGCATCACAGGTAAGTGTAATACTTGCGAATTACTGACACAGATACTTGTTCATAGGTTCATAGGTGTGTACTAGGCTAATGGCCCTTGGGTCTTTACAAGCCTAGCCATAGGACTACCCTGGTATAGTGCCACCCAACCTTAGTTCCCAATGCCTCTGTTGAGTAGAGCCACTGGAGTTATCCCCGGGGTGAATTTTCTGTTTCCCATCCACTCATCAAGATTTCTCTTGAAGAGAGTCAGCGAGGTGCTCTGCTTGATATGTATGGGAAGTCTGTTCCATAGCATGGGGAGTCTCTGGGTTATGAACCTGTCTCTCCAGCATTTTCTGTTAACTGTGGTAATGAGGTTGAGGTCTCTAGAGTGGGTGGTGCAGAGGGATTGGGATTTCTTTAGATGTAGCATTTCTAACAGAGCTGGGTCAGACATGGCTTTGTAAGTCAAGCAGAGATCACCTCTAAGTAGGCGATATGAGACAGAGAATAGTTGGATTTTTTGAGTCTGTCCATGTAGGACAAGTGTTTAAGGCCTAGGATCCTCTTTGTGAGGTACTTTTGTGGCCTCTCCAGTTGTTGCAGGTGTCTAGTGAGGTACATGCCAAATGGGGCATTGAACTCGATGATTGGCCTAATGAGGGAAAGAATAGAGGGAGACAATGACCTCTTTCTTCCTGGATGCAAAACCCTTAGTAATGAGATGTGCCACATAGAAGGACTTTCTGACCACAGTGGCAATGTGGTGATCAAAAGAGGGGCTTCTGTCAACCTGTGTTTCCAGATCTCTTATAATGCCTACTGTGTTCAGTGGACTACCATCAATGTGGTAATTCATGGGAACCGGGTTTTTCCCAAAGGGGATGACAACACATTTTTTTGCATTGAGCTTAAGGCCATAGTTCTGAAACCAGTCATTGGTCTCAGTGAAGCCATTCTGTAGGATGTCAACATCACTTGGGGAGTTAATAATAGCTTCCAACTTACAATCATCTGCGAACTTTGTCAGCCAGAGTCCCTTCATGTTGGCCTGGACCTCAAAGAAGTAGATACCAAACAGGAGAGGACTCAGGACTGAACCCTGTGGGACTCCACTCGTGACTAGTCGGCAGTCTTACTTGGAATCAGCTACTTTCACACTGTGGGTTCTATCTGTGAGCCATTTTGCAACCCACCTAGTGATATAGGGGTCAATGCCAAGCTTAGTGAGTTTTTCTATGATTCCTGAGTGGGGAATGGTATCAAAAGCCTTGGCCAGATCAAGGTAGGCTGTATGAACCACCTTACCTTCATCCACAGCTCTGGTGACTGACTCAAAGAAGTTGACCAAGTTGAGCAGGCATGATCTACCCTTCACAAACCAAACTGTGTGGGATCCAAAGTTTGGAGATCCCCTATATCCTTGTTTATTAGGTCCATGATGATGAGTTTCATAGCTTTGCATATCAGACTCGTCAGGCTAATGGGGCGATACTTCTCAGGGTCTGTAGTCACCCCTCCTTTGTGGAGAGGGATGACTGTAGCAGTACACCATTTGATAGGGACAAAGCCTGCGGTTAGGCTGTGATTGAGCAGGGCACACAGGTGAGGTGTCAGTTCACCTTGTAGTTCATGTAGAACACAACCAGGGATATTGTCAGGTTCCATAGAAGCTGTATTCTTGGCCTTGGACAGTGCTGTTTTAATCTGTGCAGCAGTAATACTGGGTGCCTGGCAATCTGCTTCTATTGTGATTGGTCCTGGGAGAGTGGGAGAGGGGTAAATTTGGCACAGAATCTGTCGGCCAGTATACTGGCAATATCTGTTGGCTCGGTATAGGAGGTACCATTGTGTAGTAGCTCAGATCATAATGGGGTATTGTCGTGGAGATGCTTTACATAACTATAGAAGGCCTTGTGGTTGTCTTTACTATCTGCTACAATTCTATTTTCATAGCTAGCTTTAGAGGATTTGATGAGGGATCTCAACTTTTTGTTGAAGCTGATAAGGGAGTTTTTCCAGTCTTGGGAATTCACCTTATTCTGCATCAGTTTCCTCCTTCTGTTGTAGAGTTTGCTTATGGCAGGGGACCACCAGATTGTCTTCCTTTTTTTAGAGGAGAGCGTCTTGGTTCTATTAGGTATGGTGAGATGCATGCATTTGTGTATGTGTTCATACAGTGCATTGGTGTATGATTCTGTGGTCACCTAACTATTCTCCATTTGCATGGGTGCCATGAAGTTAGCAACCTCTGATTTAGGAGCGCAATGTTAGCTTTGGAGAAGTTTTTCATGTTGGTTACCTTTGCAGGAGTGGGGTGGGGTGGGAGGGATGTGGATTTCCAAGGTGATTAGTTTGTGGTCAGATCTAAACAGGGAGGAGCTGACTATGGTTGCCTATGTTAATAATGACCAGGTCAATGATGTTGCTACCTTTAGTGGGGGTAAGAATGAGCTGGTCCAGGGCATTGGAATTAATGAACTCCAGGAAATGTTGGGCAAGTGTATTGGTAGATGAGTAGTTTACCCAGTTAATGGAGGGGTAGTTGAAGCCACCTAGTAAGAGAGTGTTAAACTGGACCCTATTATTCTCCAGGGTGCTTAGGAACATGGAGTGTGAGTCTTGGGACATGGTTGGGGACCTATAGCAGGCTACGACCTGAATCGCTGTCTTACCCAAAGTTAGCTGCATTATATGTATACATACATACTGTTATATGACAAACAATTTACAAACCAACGCATGCATTGTGCATGTGAGTGTTTGTGAGTGTGTATAAGTGTATAGCTGGCATGCATGTTTGTGCACATTTGCATGAATATGTGTATATGTGTTTATATAGGAATACATGGCAAATATTGAATTATGTATGAAATAAAATGGGAATAGTTAAGTTTTTGTTGTTGAGTTCCATGTATGCTAGAAGAATAAGCCCATATTTCAACAAGGTCAGGGAACTGTTAGGGTAAGGATGCTATTTCGTATGACCAAGATTGTGGAATCATAGAATTAGTATATTTATAAATGTGGGGGAGTTTCTGTGTGGGTGTCAGGAGGCTTGCCCTCTAGAAAAAAACTTATTTTTTAAAATACTGTTAAAAATGACACAACATTGTGGACTTAACAGTTTTGATGATACCTGATATGATGTTTGGCAATATGATATTCAACTATAGATCTGTTTATATGCATGTGTATATGTATTTGCCTGTGTAGGTGTGTGTGTGAATATGTGTATATATGTGCGTGTGCAAGTGTGTGTGTGTGTGGGGGGGGGGGTATCTGTGTGTCTGTGAGTCTGTGCATGTCTTTGGGTGTCCAAGGGGAGAAATGTTGCTACTTTTTTAGATGAGGGTCCAATCCTACCCCAAGCATGGTGTGTATTTTCAAACACAGTACGTTTCTACAGGTTTACACAGGTTTACGTGCCATTCCCTCTCTTACATCTGACTGGTCATTTCTGTTTGCTTGTTTGTTTTGTCACCTGGGTAGGTGTGCTGGTCACATTGGCCATATTCAGTCACAGGATGTTTCAAAGAGTGACAACTCAGGGCTAAACATTTCTTGTAATGTGAATGCTTACTCAGAGAAAACTAAACTGACTTTTTTTCTCTACATCTATGGCTAAAGGAATATCAGAATTACTTGTATACTGATCATTGCCAACAGGATTTTGGATGAATGTTCAAAGATACTGATGCCTACTTAGTCCTACAGAGGGTTGAAGCTGGCCCATTATTCACTGCCTGTCTCCTACAGCATCCCTTCTTTTACCTCGCTCAGGTATCCATGTACTCCACCTGACCTACCTTACATTTTTTTTAATTAACATTTCATTGTCAACTGCCCGTCTATACTTATAGCTGCACTATGCCTTGTGAAAAGTTGGAAGATTAGTTCTTTCCCAACAGCAAACATCATATATTTAGGGTCTTAGCTTCCTTCCCTTATTTCTTTTCTTCTGGTCATACATTTTATCATTCTGTGCCTTCTGCCACAGAAACAATTGAAATAAAGAAAAATCTACTCTGGGGTTCTCAAATGAAACACATTTAAAATGTAAGAGAAAATATTAAGAAGGAAGACAAGAAGCAATACCAACTGAGGCTGAAAGATAAGAAAAGAAGTCCAGAAAGCAAAGGTCCAAACTGTGGAAAGGATAATAATAAAAAAATGAGCAAAACTCCTGGTGCTGGAATGTAGAAGTCCAATATTAAAGAAAAACAACCAGGCCGCACTAGACGCAGACACACTTTACTGTTAAAACCACGGTTAAGCACTTTCATCAATGAGACATCATCAGAATCATAAACAAAGATAGTACCACTTGAAAATAGTGCCAGTAAAAACCTTAGGAAGGTAACACACCCCCAAGAAGTAAGCCAGTGAAATTGCTTAAAATGAAAAATCAGCCTATGCCATAAGAGCAAAAACAAAACAGTGAATGGCAAATACAAGTAGGAAGAGTTATGCCATCTATCAGTAGTGAACAAATGATACTTCAGCGATCTGAAACAATAAAATTACTTTAAAAAAAAAACAATGCTATGCCAGGAAAAACAAGACAATGATCAGCAACTCACTCAAGAAGGAGATAAAGCATTGCAGATTTATAGATGAATAAAGGAAGACAGGAAGAGGTAGTTAGAGTTAATAAATAGGGTTGGCAGAACATAGTGCTGAAATGCAGGGCTACTAACTAAATATGTTTCAGTATTTGTAGAGTAAGAGAATGCTATTTATCACATCAAGGTGATCTCTCCCAACACAGCGACATTATTTGTAAACCTTATAGGTTCATAGGTAGGTACTAGGGCCCATACAAGCCTAGCCAAAAAATGTACCCTGGCTTTCGCCACCCAAGAAAATTATTTTCCTGTGCCCCTGTCGAGCAGAGCCACAGAAGTGATCCCCGGGGTGAATTTCCCATTCCCCATCCAATCATCAAGATTTTTCTTGAAGAGTGCTAATGAGGAGCTCTGCACCATTAGGACGATTAACATTACTTATATTTGTATTATTTCATCTGTTGGTAGGAGTAGATGATAGATGATTTAAACGGGTCGACAAGTCAGGTCTAATTAAAACATGCTATAGATTAACAGTAGTTGTCCATACTACATATTTATTCAGGAAGAGAATGAGTTCAAGATAAATTATATATTTCTGAGATTAAAACATCATTTGTACTGTAACTTTTCAATAAGATTGTGTACTGTGCAATTTGTTCTGCTTGTCCTGGCTTTTATATAGGAAAAACAGAGAGAATACTCTGTGATAGAATTCATGAGCATATATATTATATAAGAACAAAGAGACTTAATAATGCTTTATCTAAACATATCGTAGAACATGTGAGAAATACATTTAATTTCTTTGTGGTCGATCAAATTAAATTAGATGGAAGAAATGGTCCGTGGACACTACATTTAGAAAATGATTTTACTACAAACTTTTAATTTTGGTTTTATCATTTGGATTTTGGTACTTCTTAAAACTTATGCGGCAATTAAGTGATTTTTTTAATGGAGACGAACTTCTCCGGTTGTTCCTGTGCTCTTCATTTATTTTTTGACTGTTTTGTTACCTCATTCTGAACAATTGGAACATCCACAGACATTCCTAAAATTGGAATACAGGGCATAAGTAACATGTCCTATGCAGACTGTCTCAAAGCACTGTTCCTGTATTCTGTTCCTGCAGGCTGTTGAGGGGAGATCTATGCCTGGCATACAAGGCATTGCTGGACCCAACCCTGATCAACCTGCTGCACATCTGTAAAACAAACAACATCATAATTACCTGTTCTAAACATATAAATTGGACCTGCAGGAGAGACTGGTATGTATCCCAAAGACTACCCCTTCTCTGGAACAGGTTCCACATCTATGTGAAGCAGAGTTCGTCCCTAACCCAATTCAAGTGTAACTTGGACAATTGGAAGTGGAACAGGAAATTCATCCCTTGTTTGGCACCTATGTCTCTAATGGACACAGACATCCTGTAAGTGGTTCATCTCCCAGGCCCCTGCTAGTCTTCCAGAACCAAAGCCAAGTGTGCCTTCTGATGCACCACTGACACTGTTCAAAAAACCCCAAAACAAAACAAACCCCCCCCCCAAAAAAAACAAAAAGAAAGCAGTACAAAAAACTTTAAAAATTACAATTTCCATACTCTGATGCTTTAACCTTCATGTTATCAGCATAAAGAAAGTGTCAGGTACATAAGCAGGCTTTAATGTTTGTCTCATCTTAGGATAACCTAAATTTATTTGGGTCATGGTTTTAATAAAAAGCTTATGGAGCATTTTATTAAAATATGTTTCAAAAATGAGAGTAGTAATAGCACAGAAAATGCTTTGTGGCACTTAAATTATGAGATGCAGTTAAGTTGGTATGAATATTGGCAAAACACGTTAATGAATTATGGGCTGCAGGTAAGGATTCTGAAGATAAGAAGAGGGCAAATGTGACTCTCCTTCATAACAGCAGCAGTAGTATAGAGGTAGAATGTTTCTCATCTGTCCATTTGAATTCAGATGTAGGTAAAATTAAGGAATCACTGCTTAAGAATAGAGTGATTGATGTACCTAAGAATTAGCATAGGCTGGATCTAAGACAGCATTATGGATTTATGCCAGACAAAATCTGAGACAGGCTATAGTTGTGATCTCCTTAGACTTTAGCAAGTAATCTTCCAGGGTACTGTGCGAAAGTTAGTGAATAAATTAGAAGGCAGCTGAATGAGTAAGATGGTGGTAGCACAGTTAAAACACTAGCAAGAAAAAGCTACGCAGAAGAGCATATTTAATGGAGTGGACATGAAAAGAAGGTTACCAATAGGGTTACCATAGAAATTGGTAATGGGGCACATCATTTTCTGATTGTGTAAATGGGGAGCTCAAGAACAAGAGATGTGTGATTCATCACCGAATCTGCTTCACTAAATTTTCCAATTAGCAAATATCCCCTCCCCCATGGAAGCAGCAAAGCAGAGTCTTTGAATTAAATGTCACAGAAAATTGTTTTACTCATCTGTAGTGGACCCATGTAAGTGATAATCCTGAAGGTTCGTAATGAGAAGTAAGCCTTTTTTCCTGCTGGCAAACAAAGATGCGCAATATATGTTATGTGCAGTGAGGCATCCATTGAATGGGAAACGATTAGGAAGGCCGAGGGAATGGTCCAGAACATCGTAGCTTAATTTAACTGCAAAAAACACAGAACAGTGCTTCCATGAAACAATAACCTGCAAGAGGAATGCACAGCTGGAAAGGAAGCAGTATTAGCAATAACAATCGGAATAAACCTGAGTTTTCATAGCTGTTGATCTAAAAATATGTAGACTGTGCAACAAAGTAATAAAGATGGCAGGCAGAAATTTAGCACGTAGAGAAAGAGATATTGACAATGCTGAATAAATAAGCCGTTATCCTTTCTGTGCATACCAGTATGCTGTTTATCTTCTTTGCTAGTTTTCTACATAGTTGGCTTACCTTTAGGTCATCAATTATGGATGAGGAATTGTAAATTCACTATTGGGGTACTGCCCATGTCTCTTATAGACAGAGGCAGTCTGTAAAATGAATCAGGGCTCCAGCACCCAAAGACCCACTACCCTGATACTACCTCATCCCGTATCTGGGGAATTAAGATATAATATTCTCATGTGCTGGGTATTATTGGCTAGACTTGTAAAGGCTCTTGTGCCATTAGCCTAGTAATCACCTAGGAACCTATGAACTTGTAATACATATAGACTTGAAAATAGGAGTCAGAGAAAGGATATTTTATTTATTTTATCTGTCGACCTATCTATTTTTCTTTATATTATCTATCTATCTGTCTATCTATCTGTCTATCTGTCTATGATGCCTGGGGAGAAAAGCTGTACAAGGACAGTGATATATTTTTAGTTACAAAAGTTAAAAATATAAAACATTTATAGACAGAGACAGTGTTTGAGCATATGCAGACATACACCAAACGTCTGAACCTGTGTTTTTTCTTGTACTGAGCAGGATTACTATTGCAACAACACATAATGATCAGTAAGTAAAACTAACCAATCTCATTCATCTAATCCCAGCTCACGTTCCTTATTAGTGGGTGAACAAACTATGCTTGGGGGATTCTGCTTCATAATAATAGGAAGAGCCAACACTGAAGGATCAAAAAGTGACATCGCTATGAATGCTTGATTGCCCCATGCCAGTTATCCCTCTGGTAACTTTTCTGACACCTCTTGCTTAAAACCCCAAAAGCCAGAAGGATTGTGAGGCCCATACTGAAAATCAAGACCAAGTGAGTTTTTGCCCTTCTGCTCCATGGGAGGTTTCTGACCTCCCTGAGCTCACCTTAGAGTCACCCACATTACGCTTTGACAGGTGTACCGCCCCAGTCAAACTCCCCATCTGACACTGTCCCCAAAGCAGATTGTGCCAGTGGTCACTGATGGAGAAAAATAAAACACAATAAATATAGGAAAATAGCAATAGAGTTTCACACATTATACTGTATGAAGTGAACAGTGCTATTAGTAGGTCGTGTAAGGAAAGATTAGAGGACTGATGGAGGAAGAATGTAGTGAAAGTAAGTGTGAGACTGAGAGAGGAAAAAGGGACTGTGGGAAGTAAAGGGATAGTGATGTGTCAGAAAGAGAGAGCTGAAGGAGACTGAAGGAGATAAAGTGAGGGGTGAAGGGAAAAAAAGATGGGAGATGTTAGTTAGGATGGGAGCAGGAGTGTAGCCATGATAAGTATTACAGAAGCATTTAAGTACTTCAGAGGAGGCTAGAGTGCAAGCAGGTACACTCTAAAGATATGAAGGAGAATGCTTAAGGGTGATGCAATGAAGTATTGTTTTTCTGAATGCATTTTGGATGACTGGACTAGCCTTCCTGAAGAATCAGTAGCATTACGAAAGTGAAATAATTCAGTACTGCATGGGACAGGCAGGTGTAAAGTAGTTCTTGTGCTTAGAAGAAGACAGCCAGGCATAAAGCAATTATTGTGCTACAAGGGAAAAATGTTGCTCATCTAGGATTTGGAATTTATCCAAATGGTAGGGAAATGGGTATTTGGAGTATATCAGTTTGCTTTTATCTACCATGAAAATGTATATTTCTGTGTTAACCCCCCCCCCCCCAAGGACCTTGTCTGATGGATCCGATACCAAAACCCGGATGACACACTTGTTCTGGGGGAGATAGATGTAGTTATTCCCAGACTAGGTGAGAACCCTAAGCTTAAATATAAACCCCTATGTCACTAGATGGGTTGCAAACTGGCTCAAGGACAGAACCCACATGGTTAGAATTGCTGGAGCCATGTCAGACTCCAAACCAGTTACAAGTGGCATCCCACAAGGCTCAGTCCTGGGACCTCTCTTGTTTGGTATATATTTATCGGAGGTACAGGCCAACACGGAAGGACTGTGGCTGACCAAGTTCGCAGATGACTGCAAACTAGGCACCATAATCGACTCTCCAGCCGACACAAGCATCCTACAAAAGGGCCTCATAGGAACAGACAACTGGCGCCAGAGCCATGGCCTCAAGCTAAATGCCAGAAAGTGTATAGTCATCCCCTTTGGCAAAAACAAAGTGCCCACAAATTACCACATAGGTGATAATCCATTAAGTACGGAAGAAGTAATTAGGGACCTGGGGACCCAAGTTGATAGCAATCTCTCATTTGAAAACCACGTGGCCAAAGTGGTTAGAAAAAACATTTTATATAGCCCACCTAATCATGAAGGGATTCACATCTAGATCAGGGGAGGTCATCATGCCTCTTTACTCATCCCTCATCAGGCCCATAATTGATGTACCTCACCAGACACCTGCATCAACTGGAAAGACCCCAAAAGTACCTCACCAAGAGGATCAAAGGGCTCAAACAGATGCCATATGCTGCCCGGTTAAAGAAACTCCAGCTCTACTCAGTGACATACTGCCTGCTCAGAAGCGATCTGTGCCTGACATATAAAGCCATGTCCAACCCGGAATTAATGGACATGCTGCACCTCCAAAAATCCAAATCCCATCAAGCTACGCGCTCAAGAGACTTGAACCTCAGCACTGAAATAAATAGGACATGCTGGAGGGACAGATTCATAACCCAGAGGCTCCCTTCACTCTGGAATAAAATCCCAGTCCAGGTTAGGCAGAGTCCCTCATTGACTCTCTTCAAGAGGAATCTTGATGAGTGGATGGGAGATCGTAGGTTTACCCCGGGAATCACTTCTGTGTCACTGTTAGACAGAGGCACAGTATACTAACCTCGAAAAAGGGCATAGCAAAATTCATTTAAAATGGGTGTCAAAAGCCAAACACACTCTGGCTAGGCTTATAAATGCCCTAGGGTAGATAGCCTAGTATGAACCTATGAACCTATGAACCTATTCATTCCCACTTAGGAATCTAGATAAGCTCTTAGATTCATTGGTAATAGTCCAGTAGTAGGGAGTAGGCCAACTGCTCCTAGGAGCCAGCCTACCCTCTATCTACTGGGAGCACCTTCTGCTCCTCCTGTTAGAGACTCCCCTAAGCCCATTTTTGTGATTGTTGTGTCCCAAGAAGAAGAGGACCTCCACATTCTGAATTTGCCTTGACTTTTACTGCTGTTAAGCACCACAACAGTATGGACTTGGCTGTCTTGAACTCCACTAGGTGTCACCCTTGTTTGAAGCAAGAGCCTCCTTCCTTCTCCTCGGATGGGTGAGCTGGCAATGGCTGCTCACTCCCATCCTCCCCAGCCGGCCAACTCTTACAGGCACCTGAGCCATTACGCAAACTTGGGTCACCTGTAGCGTAGTCAGGGCTTTATCTTTCTACTCCATTTCTTCACACAGCTGGTTTCAGTTTACTACACTGTGGTCTAATCACAGATGTATTTATTTAGTCATGTGTCCTGAACATATGAATGAGATTCTGGTGGACTTCATCCACTGTTATTCCAATCCACTCTGCAGTCTGGCAAACTAAAGAAATAATACATATTACTTAACTTCGTCCCCTCTGTGAATCCATGTTGTCTCATTGACCGCTAGATCCTGGATATTTACAACTGCATAATCTGACAACAGATAGTGACCTGATTGGCCACTTTTTCTAGCCATTATTTATTGGTCAGGCTGCTTATCTATTTATGCAACAGTCTATAATGCAATTATATATGTCTGGATATGACCTTGTTCATAGGTTAGTACTAAGCTAACTGCCCTTGCAAGCCATTTTAAAACCTAGCCAATTATCCCTTGTGAGACTCAAACCCTGCACCTTGTGTTTGTAAGGCAAACACCTTAACCATTAGGCCACCCTCCCAAACAAAGTTATTAACAACCCTCGCAGGTCTTGAACCCTGGACCATGCACACCATAGTCATACCTCTCAACCTCTTAATGCAAGAAATCTGACAAAGCCTAAAATAATGTGGCGGACAAAGGCAGCAAAATAGGGACAGATTTTAAATATTGGTTTTATAAACTTGGAAAGCTGCTAGAATAACAAGATTTGTGTTAGCATGTATTTTCTGAAACACAAATATATGTTGTTATTTAATTACTTCAATACTCCTTGATTTTCAAGAAAAACACAGACTTTATGAGGAACAGTCCAAATATTTGAGTCAAAAATCTGGACAATCTGCGAAAATCTGTACAGTTGAGAGGTATGACCATAGTCACTGGACTTACCACTAAGCCATCTGAGTTATGTGTCCATCACATTTATTCATCAGTTCAGTCACTTTCTTTGCCTCTACTCTTTTTTCAGAAGAATTGATCTGGTCATCTACCACCCTTTCTGTGAAATAATTATTCACTTTACATCCCCTGTTCTGCTAACTTTGCATCCTTATGCTGTTGTCTCCAATTCTCACTTATCGGTTGTTTTGAAAAATGGTATTCATTTTTACTTGAGATAGTATTTCTACCACAGTACGTCTCTCTTCTTTTCTCAAGAACATTTTATGCTGTTTTAGCCTTGTTTTTTTTTTTTTTTTGTGGTTTCTACTACAGGTTTTATTTTTTTTCCTCCTTTGACGTGACTCTAGCCTATGTTACCACACTGAGGAAGTCTCCAAAACATCTACCAGTAGTCTGACCATTGCTTTATAAGCCGTCTATAAAATGAAATAATAACATCTCCTTTGTACCAGTCGTTCTTCTCCTTATGAGTCCTGCTATTCCACTAACCTTCCTTGGTGCTCTCCTTCCACTGCTTGTGTGCTTTTACGCCTTTTGAAAGAATTACCTCATCTGATATTGCCGTTGCCCATCTAATCCCCTCCCAGATGTGTATTCATAGCTTGGCTTTTTGTTTCCTTTCTCAGGTAAATCATTTTGCAGTTTTTCTATCGAAGTTAAGCTGGCATCAAATCAATTCTTCTTCCAGTCTAGTTAATCTATTCTCATTGTTTTTTGCCATCAGATAAAGGAAAACTGCTTCTTCAAGACTTTCTGCAAGACCAGTTATAAGGTATTTTAAATGCTTAGACCCATTGCTGACCCTAAGTGGTACCCCATTTATCACCATCTAGACAGGGTTCAGGGTACAAGGTTATGCTAAAAATTCTAGATCAAAGGCCCAGGTAGGAGTTCATGTCAGTAGTACTGACCTATGTTTATATGAATCATAAGAAGTATTTAAGCTCATTACAAACTGAGGAACAGAAAACAAATATATCAGTTCACTTGATATTGAATTCCATTACTTTGCACTGTAATCAAGACAGCACTTTTTTATGATGCTCCAGAATTCCTAACAAACAAAAATAACTTCCTATTATAACTAATAACATGACAAGTAATAGAACCCACTCCAAATGTGGTCTGAGTTGCTCATTGACAATTAATGTGATACTATATGAAATCTCTTGTGCCAGTGTAGTCAAAGAAATTTGGACTGAATTTCTTAACAGATTTAACTGAAAGGGCAGCCTAAACTTGCTTCAAATAATATACTATAAATTAAAGCTACAGCAAATGCTACCTAAAACGTGCTAAACCACACCTATCAAGTTGACTCACTAACAGGGTCTGAAGATACTGTAAATATTGCTCATAATAAAACTGATGTCATAATGAAACTGATGTGATGCAAATAAAAACATTGTAAGGATCATTGCACACTAATCTTCTTAGTTATGACTTTGTTTTGTATAAAAAAAAAATATTAAACTTTTCTCAGAATAGCTCCCTTAATTGTTTGTGCCACAATGCATTTTTCTTAATCAGGTTTCCTAACATTTTCCTAACTTGGTTGCATGCTGGAATGCATTTCTGCCTTCTCATAAACCTCTGGCTGCCATAGCTGTCACAATTTACCAGAAATGTTCAAGTTTGCTGCTAATACCTTATACAGTTCCCATATTTACAAAGTAAACTAATAGCAGCATTGCTGTAAAATATGAGACTAGCATTCCTCTGCTGGACGAAGTCAAGACCCACACTCTCATACCCCAAGATGCCAGAATTCATCCTTCCATATTCATTAGTGACATCTACTTTACGGCTAAGAAATATTCAGTTTAAACAAAAGCCATGACAGACAATGATACTTAGGATGTGAACATAGAGTTAAAACAGGGCTCTAGCACCTCAGGAAGAATAGGAAATAGATGGAGTGGAGGAAACATGGCAGCATCTCAAAACAGCACATGTGAGGACTATATTAACAAATAAGCAGTCAAACCAGGTATGGAAATAAAGTATATACGTAAAGCTGGTGATGGAATGCAGAAGTCTTGGTAGTTATCAAAAGAAAGAAGGAGTGCACGGAAAAAGTGAGAGACAAAAAAAGTGGGCCAGGTTAAGAAGGAATTCTGGTTGGCTAAAAAAAGAAGCTAATTCGGCAGCTGCAATAGCAAAGAATATCACATCAGAGGCACTCTACCAGCACAAAGAAACTGTCAGGCTACAAGGCAAAGACAGAAGGATAAGAAGACTGTTATCAGGCACACCACTTCATAACAGAGGTTTTCCATAACCTGTTCACCTGTCCACAAAGGATATCAAAAGCAGATGAAGAAGGACTTCCAGCAGCTTCTAAATGGAGAAAATCCCACAGAAGGTGCCCCATACACAGCATACGATAAAAAGGAAGAGGAGCCCACCCTAGAAGAAGTAAGAACAGCACTAAGGAAGTGAAGTCAGGGAAAGCAGCAGGCTCAGATGAGGCCACAGCAGATATGATAAAGATGTTGGGAGAGATAGGGGAGAAATGTCTTTGGAAGGTACTCATAGCAATACGGAGAGAAAAGTGTGTCCCAGATGACTGGAGAACGAATGTTCTAGTACCAGCATAAAAGAACAACAGGGTCATCCACAACCACGTGGATTAAAGAGTTATCAAACTCCTGACATGCTGCATAGAAATGCTGGAAAGAGTGACTGATGAATCATTACACAACATCACAGAAAGTAAGATGGGAGATGAGCAGTTTAGATTCACATCAGGATGCAGCACAACTGACCTGATTTTTTAGTAAGAGAGATAGCTGAAAAGAAGCTACAGATAAGGAAAGAGTTCAAATGGGCATTCCTACACTTGTAGAAAGCATATGACTAGGTCCCAAGAAAGATAATTTGGACAGTCTTTCCATGGTTTGAAGTCCTGGAAACATTGGTAGAATTAAAGGGGTCTACATCATATAGTCGAACTGCAAGAAGTTTGAATATGAAAATGTCGAACTCGGAAGTTCGAAATGCAACAACTTCGAACACTTAGAATAGCGATTTATTTCCCAAAACCAAAAAAACATACTTACACTATAAAATGTTCCTAATGTGGGGGGTTGTGCCCCCCACACCCCCATTTTGGGGGGTTGTGCCCCCCACACCTCCCCACTTAAATATACCAGCTCAGAGATTGCACCATAGTGGAGGAAATAGCAAAGCTGCGGACATGGCCCACTGATTTATTTCCCTGGAAAAAAATTTGGTGTTCCGCGGCTTCGCTATTTTGACATTTCAAACTTCTCAGTTCGATGTTATGGCATTCGGACACCTGTGCATTCGAACTTCTAATATAGATCCAGATTAAAGCAGGCTATGTACAAGGACTCAGTGAAGCAAGTATGATCAGCTTTCTGTGTCACAGAGGGGTTTCCAGGGAGAGTGGATGTCCATCAGGATTCAGTTCTGAACCCACTGCTGTTCATAGTGGTGTCGGACTACATCTGCAGACAGGTTGGAGGGGATCAACAAAGCTGCTGTATGCAGATAATGTGGCAGTGCAAGCATACTCTGAACAAGAACTTCAGCTAATGACAGGAGAATGTAATGCAAAATTGAAGGCACATGGTATGAAACTGAGTACATATAAAACAGTTGTCATGGCAGCAAATGGGGGTGGGGGGCAGAATCAGAAGTAGCTGAAAATTGAGATAGAAGGGAAAATAGTGGAAAAAGTTAACAGCTTCAAGTATCTGGCAGGGTGGTTGGGGAGAAGGGAAGGATAAATGAGGAGGTCAAAGCTAGAATCAGGGTGTCTGCTGGGGAGTCAATGATAACCCCCAGCTTGCAATCATCTGCAGACTTAGTCAGCCATGAACCTTCAGAATTTCCTTCCAATTCAGAGAAATAGATGCCAAAAAGAAGCTGGGCCAGTTCTGAGCCCTGAGGAACTCCCCTAGTGACTGGCCTCTTGGTGGAGGTGGCCTCACCTATTTTGACCTCATGGACCCTATCAGTGAGCCAGTTGCTTATCCAGTGGGTGATAAAATGGTTTATACCTAATTTAGTGAGCTCATCTGTAATACCTGAGTGGGGTATTGTATCAAAGCCTTGGCCAGGTTGAGGTAAGCTCTGTGCACAGTCTTGCCCTCAGCCATTGCTTTGGTGACATTCTCAAAGAAGTCCACCAGATTTAATAGGCATGACCTTCCTTTAACATAGCTGAAGTGTGATGGGTACAGTGTTTACAGGTTACCTATCTGATCCTCATTTATCATGCCCATGATGGTTCTTTCCATGGCCTTACATATAAGCCTGGTCAGACTTATGGGCCTGTAGTTACCTGGATCAGTGGTTTGATCTCCTTTGTGCAGGGGAATGACTGTACCCATCTTCCATTCCTTTGGCACAAAACCTGACTGAAGGCTCCAATTGAAAAGCGATTCAAGTGGACCAGAGAGGCCATGTTTCATGTTATTTAGTAAGCATCTTGGGATGTTATTGGGGCCCATAGATGTAGTGTTTTTAGCCTTGGAAAGTGCATTGAAGACCTGTGCCCTAGTAATGGTTGGTGGGATTGTGGTATGTGGTATTTCCTTTAGACTTGGGGGGAGTGACAGGAGAAATTTGAGCTGAACTTGTCAGCCAAAACGTTGGCAATAGTCTCAGGTTCAGTGTGTGGGTGATGCCATTTACATTAAGTTCTGCACATTGTTGTGTGTTTCTCTTGAGGTTATGGACATAGCTGTAGAAAGCTTTGTGGTTGCCCTTTGCCTGAGAAGCTATTTTTTCTTCAAGTTTAGCCTTTGAAGTATTATTCAAATCTCACAGATGTCTGTTTAGATTGGTCAGGGGTTTTTAGTATGTTGGGCTTTGTTCATCCTTTTCTTGGCCAAGGTTTGTTTCCTTTTGTTGTCTAACTGATTGATATTTTGATTCTACCAGGGTGGCTTATCTTTGAGTTTGTCTTATTCTTAATACGATTTGGCACAACTCGCTCTATACAGCTATTAATATGGCTGTACCAGGATTTTGTAAATAGGCCAGCATATGCTATGGTGTTTATTGGGTTTGGGGGTGCTTGGAATTTCACCAAGGTGTCACTTAATAGAGAAAGGTTAGTTTTGGAATAGTTCCTTAAGGATTTTGGTTTCACTGAGTCTCCGTATTTGATATTTATTTCAATCAATATTGCCTTATGGTCAGATTTCATGAGTTCTGAGGAACATTGCTCCCTCATATGTGTGAGTATGACGTTGTTTGTAACTCTGGTAGGGGCATGGACCAACTGTTCCAGGATGCTGGTACTAACAAAGTTAATGGGCTTGTTTATTACAAGTGCAGTATTCCCAGTCTATGAAGGGGTAATTGAGATCCCCATGAAGATCATATTGGGTTGAAAGGCGAGGGATTCTAGTATATTGAGATACATAGTGTAGGTTTTCTGGGACACAGAGGGGGACCTATAAGTTGCAAGAATATGGAACAAGATCCTGTTTATGGTGAGTTGCACACATATGAGTTCCAGTTGGTCATAGCCTTTAACTAGTCTGGATGTGAAGCTATTTTTAATATAGACTGAGACACCTCCACCTTTAGTTCCCGCCTGTGCAGTAGCTGGCCTAAAGGTGTGAAAGGGATTATAAGCTTGTACTGCAAGCATACTCTCCACAACTTTAAATCATGTCTCCATTACTGCACAGATGTCTGCACTCTCCAGGGAGAGGAAGGCTTGCAGGGAACAGAGTTTCTTGCTAAGACTTCTAGCATTGAGCAGTACCACCTTCAGATATTTCTTCATAGGTTCAGATAAGTCAGGAGGTTTATCAGTTTGGCATTGCCTAAAAAAAGGCAACATTGGGCAGGAAAAGGTATTTGCCTATATTTGAAAGCCTATAGGGGATAAGTGCAGATCATCCCTGGCAAAACTGTGTGGTCTGTCAGCCATGTCCTCCCGGGCTATCAAATATTGTATCCCCTTGTACTGACACCAGATGCTAACCCAGTTGTTAAAAATCAATAATTTTCTGTTGGCAACATGGCATTATCCTTGGAGAAATTAGAATGCTGCTCAGTGTTGTACTTATACCTGTCTGTGACACATAGTCAGCAAGCTCGATCATGTCTCACTTCATAGAGTCGATATAGGTACACCTCAGGCCATTAACACCCACATGGACTATGGCAGAGTCATACTGGTACCTGCAGTTCAATGACCTGAGTGCATGTGTGACTTGACAGAGCTTCACCCCGGAAAGGGAAATAACTGTGACTTTCTCATTACTCAGTCTGGTAAGGGGGACATCAGTGCACCTCACTATAGAATCATCGATGACCAGGAAATTTGATTGTATGCTGGTTTGCCTTAAGGGCTTAGCAGTAGAGAGACTAGGTACAGTGTTACTATGTGTAGCTGTAGGTGGTGTTTTAATGGAGTGTTTATGTGATAGCTGAGGGCCCTTGTTTTGATTGTGTTGTGCAGAAGGTCTTAATGTTTTAGGAAGGTTACCTGTAAGTGCCTCAGCATAAGTAGCTTTACATGTAGGGTCTTTACCCTGTGCAGTAGGCATGGTGCAAGTGTCACTAACAACCTCTATAGGCTTACTTTTGGTTGTATGAGACGGTTTTGCCTCCAGCGTTAAAGTGTATTTACACCTCTCACATACCTTATCTGTTTTACTGAGAATAAGTGAGTTGTCAGTGTGCACAAGGCAATTGCTATAATGCTTCAGAATATCTATCTCAATCAGACTGGCCACAGAGACAGATTCAGAAATTACATAGCCATGGCTGATCTAGAAGGGAGGTCAATAACACCAGGAACATGATGAGCAATGCTCAGCAATGTGCAAACTAGATACTCTAGTAGTTAAAAAAAAATCTGCCTAGAGAGTAACAGTATTTTAATGGAAACTTGCACTGCAAGAGATTGGCGTCTACACAGATTACAAGAGGGAATTACGCTGTGAGATATTGGTCACTGCTAGGCACTGCTGCTCGGAGGGCAGCAGTTCTAACTAAATATTTAAAAAAAAGGTAAAAAAGTACAGATATTCAATACAGAAACACTCAATCAATGTAGCTATGACAAAAACAATAAGAAAAACAAATGGCAAAACAGTGGATATGCTAATGTAAGTCTTAGCTTGCTCTTAGGTTGTGAGCCAAGCTGTATTCAACTGTGATGGTTAAATAGCAGAGGAGAGTCAATAAGAAATAAAACACAAACAAAGCCCCGTGGCCAATGAAAAACAGCACACTCTTCTTTCCTTTACACAATCCTGGGTCAGAAAATGACTCAGGTCCTCTCTATTCTCACTACAGTGAAACCAAGGCTGTTCTTACTAAAGACTGTAAAAAAGGGTCAAAAGTGACGATATTCAATACAGAAAGAATTAATGCAGCAAAAACCAAGTGCTAAAACAGTGGATATGGTAAAGTAAGTCTTAACTTTTGTAGCATTTAGCAGAAACCAGCAACACTGTTCTTCTCAGGTAGTGTGGTTGCCAAATGTCGCAAAACACTCCAAGCACAGAGATTCAAATATTAAACAAGGTAGCCCTGTAACCAATCAAATAAAGCCACAATAAGAGTTACAACAGCAATTCCCAGCATTCCAAGCTCAGAAGGTCATAGGCTATCTTCTCCTGCCACAAGAGTGTAGACCACAAACCTTCTTAATGTAAAATAGCTGATTTGGAGCCCAAGTGCTTAAGCTAGAACAAAGGTGCTGTTAAAATAACAACCGCAATAAAACTGGCTAAAATTTCTCTAAGTATTAAATCACTGTCATATAAGTTGTATCTCTTCTTAACTAATGTTTTCACATTACATCAGACTTTCCCATTAATCAAATGTCAATAAATAAATACATTAATTAATTCAGCGATAATCTCCATAAAAGTATTTGACCATTAATGCATCTTTGTATATTTATTTATTTATTTATTGCATTTGTTTACCGGGAAAGTCCACTGGGCCTAAATGAGCCCATTTTCAGTGGAGGCCCAGGGAGAAAAGCTCCACATTAATTACATACAAAGACATATAAACACAACAAAAACAGAATATGTAGAGAGGTAGTAGTGCAATCAAAGTGTAAGAACAACAGTGATATTGTTTGTAATAATGGTATAGGTATGGAGGTAAAAATAGAATACATTTAAATCATACCTGAATATAATAGTAAATACAGAATTATATATAAATAAATATATATATATATATATATATATATATATATATATATATATATATATATATATATTGTTAAGCAGATGAGGGTTATCTTCAGATAGGCTACATGAGGGAAAAGTCCAGCCAGAGTGGTAGTAGAAGGAGTAAGTATAGTACAGAAGAGGGGAGGAGAAAGCAGTAATTGAATGAAGTCAGGATTTGAGGTTGTTTGTTGGGGTGCAGGTGCATAGCCAGTGAGAGGAGAGACGTAGTCTGAGGGGCTTTTTAAAGGAAGTGGGATTACTGGTAGTCCTGAGTGAAGGAGGGAGATTTTTCCATAGTTTACAGATGGTAAAAGAATACATTTGGCTGGCTGAGAGCTTGGGTTTGTCGACAGTCAGTAACATTTTGTTTTCAGACCTGAGGTGTCGATTAGGATGGTACATGGTCAGTATGGAGGAGAGGGAAGGGCAACTAGCTGGGTGGTAGATAAGTTTATGGGCTGTAGTTAGTTGTAGATAAGTGAGATAGTGAGGAAATTTGAGCCAATTCAATTGGTGCAGAGAGGAACAGTGGTGGGTGGAGAATGTTGCATTAGTAACAAATGTAGCGACTTTGTTGTAGCATGAGTCTAGTTTTGTTTTCGGGGAGGACTGTAGATTGGTGAGGATAGGTCGCCATATAAGAGAGTTGGTAGCAGGAAAATGAGGCAAGTGCCTTTTTAGCAGTGAGGCTAAGAAAATAGTTGTGCCTATAATGGGATCCTAGCTTTTGATGTTTATTTTGTTTTATGTTGCTGTGGATGTGAAGGTCAAAAGTTAGTTTATCATCAATGATGACACCTAGCAATTTGGCACTTGGGACAACATCAATGACAGTGTTGTTTTGGGAGTGAACAGAGAAGAGTGACTTGTCAACAGGGCTAGATTTTGTGGGGGTAAATATTAAGAGTTTTGTTTTATTGGGGTTAAGGGCAAGATGGTTCTGAGACATCCAGGTTTTGGTAGTGGTAAATGCTTCTTGGGTAAGTTGCTGTAGTGCAGTGACCGATTTAGAGTAGGAGAGAATAGTGGAGTCATTTGCATATTGGATAACAGTACTGTGAGTGAGAGTGGTGTGAAAATCATTGATAAATATAGTGAATAAAAGGGGACTCAGCACTGAACCCTATATTGATGAAAGCAAAGAAGAGTGCTGCCATATAGTAGACTGTTGCCTGTTGCTAAGGTAGTTAGTGAACCATTGTAAGGTAGGTGGAGATAATCCTAGGTTGTAGAGTCTGGTAAACAGAAGGCAGTGGGAAATTGTGTCAAATGCTTTTGATAGATCAAGAAAGAGTGCAGAGACTAAGGAGCCAGCATCTCGGGCAATATTTACTGTGTCTTAGAAGGCAACGAGGGCAGTGTTACTGCTATGTCCTGGCCTAAAGCCATGTTGAGTGGGGGAAAGATTTTGGTGTTTTACCAGATGGCTAAGGAGCTGAGTATGTATGCATTTCTCTAGTATTTTGGAGATAGGGGAAAGAATGGCAATAGGCTGGAAGTTTGAAATGTCAGAGTTGTTGCCGCCTTTGTGAAGTGGGAGAACAAATGCTTTTTTCCAGCTATCAGGTATGCAAGATTCCTGAATGGACCTATTGATATACATCAAATGCATCCTACATATACCCCACACCAGGGGCAGATTACATTTTACCTTGGGCCTGCGCAATTTTCAGTTCATGGGTCCCTCAGTCCCACACACGTTTCCTTTTCTGTAATACTTCCTACTTTTTTACCTACATTGCTAGCTTCTGTTCTTTCCACTGTGAATAACCACAGAAAACAATCATTAATAACAGAAAGGATGACATGTTAATCTAAAGTGATTGGCACAAGTGTTTTGTAAATTAGAGTTTTGCCTAGAGTGTACAGTACAATATTCTAACACCCCCTTTCTTTGTTACATTTTTAACCTTCCTCAGGTAACCCCTTGTCCAGGTTGTCCTCTTAAAGGCATTGTTTTTTATTTAATACATTTATTACTATGTGTTTGGTCATTGCAATCTCTGACACTGCAACAATGGGCTCTAAAGAATGTTAATCCTTGCTATCTTAAGCTGACTTAACAAAAGTGTAGTAAAGTGTTAAAACGTTAATTGGTGTCTATCATCAGTTTTCATTCCTTCTGCTTTAACAAAATATTTAGCGGTTTTAAAGTCAGCAAAGTGGATCCTAGCAGCATCAAAAGCTACTGAACAGAAAATGTGACTTTCAACTTCAGAATGACAGTAGTACTTCCAGAGACACAATAAAGAGTTGAAAAAGGGTCAGCAGCCTATGGCTAAAGCTGTTGGGGGGGGCGTGAGCATTGTAGCCATTGGAGCCAGTTGGTCCTTACAAGATGTATTGGCAATCATTTAAACAAATGACAGTCAGCACCTGTGATATAACTGTACCAAGGGGCAACAGCTCTTTCCAGTCTGCAAAGGTGTCTGACACAGTTTAAGTTCATAGGTATATACTAGGCTAATGATAACCAAGGCCTTTATAAACCTAACCGTGCAGTCCAACCCAATTGTGTTCCTATATATCATGGGCATTTATTAGGAGGGGGTATGTTAGTTAAGATGTTTCTAGAGGTTATTTGGGGGGTGATATATTTATTAGTCTGGGCATTACTGTCTGTCTCAGTCAGTCAGAGACATGGGGGCCAGACCCATGGTAAATTTCTGATTTCCCACCCATTGGTCAAGGTTAAGCTTAAATAGGGTTAGGGATGGACTCTGATCCACATGGATGGTCTGTTCCAGAGCACAAGGACCCTCTGAGACACATATCTGACTAATCAACTTGCCTCATTTATGTCACAAGTAAAATTTAAATCCTTGGATCTAGTGGCTCTGATGCTGTTCATTTTGAAGTTGTGCAAAAGGTCCATCAGAGCTGGATCTGAGGATGCCTTGCATGCCAGGCAGAGATCACCTCCCATAACCTGTATACAGTGTATAGAGACAGGGCTTTAAGGGGATCTGTATGGGACAATGTGTTTATATCCTGGATTTTCCTGGTAAGGAACCTTTGTGGGCATTCCAGATGTTGCATATGTCTGGTCAGGTGCATGCTGAAGGGTACATTATACTAAATGATGGGTCTGATAAGGGCTGGATAAAATAGTACTATGACTTCCTTGGACCTGGATACCATGCCCTAACCTATAAGTTTGGCAACATAGAACGATTTTCTTACTACCTTGACCACATTTTGATAAAAGGCCAGATTACTCTCTGCATATGTTCCCAGAACCATGAGTAATGATCAGGTCTTAGGGGTGTCTTATCGATGGTGTAATTAGCTTTGGTGGAAGTTTTCCGAAAAGGTAGCATAGTGCAAAGATCACTTGCATAGACTGATAATAGTGGTTGTTCTATCCTGAAGATATTTTTTTGTGGGTGTCTCAGTGAACTTCAGCAAGAAGCTACTACAGCACTTTGATACAGTTTGACAAATGTATTCCTGAAGAGATATTACACATATACTGTACTTATATCGTAGTTCAAATTTTTTGGAGAAGGTCCGCAATTCCAGGCTGATAGGGATGTGCAAAATGGGGCATTGTCCAGAGAAATATTCAGTCTAACAAAACCTCCAAGCAGCTCCCTCCTCACTGTCTGCACCAGGAGGATCTATGTAGTTCTTCTGCTCTGGTAGAAACTATGGCAGTATTAACGATCATTACGTCTTGGTTCTGTCGTGGCACTAACCAAAGCTGATGGCATACATGGATGCTGAGGTAAATGTACATAAGTTTATCTACCAGCACTAAGAAACCAATAACTATATAAACAAATAAGTGAGCACCAAACATTTAATAAATAAACAAATGCATGAGGACTTACAGGTATGAGTGATCAGGCCTTTTAACTTCTTTGTGCAAGAATTTTGGATAAAACCAAAAGTCATGGAGACAAAGGGACGAAATCCAGGACAAATCTTAAATAATTCTGTAATTTATGGCTCTTAACATTTCTTTTCTAAAATGCGGAACACTAACAACTTACAACTTCAGCTAGGAAGCTCACAGCATGCACAAAAACTGTTATTTCATGAATGAAGTTTCTTTGATGAACTAGCTTGATTCAATATTATCCGCTATGAATATTTGTTAACAAACAGTGAGGACTGTACGATAAACCTTTTCAATATGAAACAGGGAGTTTTCAGACCTGAAATTAGGAACGTTCCTCACATAACTATCAACCTCTTACTTCCGGAATCACAGCTAAATCCAGAAATAATTAGGGACACTTTAAAATATATTAGCTTGAGAAGTTGATACAATATGTGAATGTGAATTAATATGCATTTTCCGGTGCAAAATAAATCTATAACTCCAAATATTAAGTGTAATCCACCACCTTTTCTCTCAAAATTCTCAATTTTAGGCAGGATAAATTTTGACCCAAACTCAGGGATAGTTTAGAGGTATGGCTTCTCATAAAGGGGTGCACTTGGGAAGTATTTATTTTATTTTATTTTATTTCACATTTGTTAACTGGGTTGGTCCAGCTGAGTTACAAAACCCCCATTTTCAGTGGAGACCCGAGGAGAAAAGCAGCAATGAGTTCTAAAGCAATAAAAAGTAAAAAGAAACATTATACATAAGATAAAACAGAGTACAAACTGAAATGCCAGTATACAAAACAAATTATAGTTGTCACATAAGAAAGTGTGAGTACTAAAAATATAAACATTCAAACAGTTTATTCACAGTGCTGAAAAGCTAGCAAGACACTTCCTAATTAGAGGTTGTAGAATGTGAATAGACAGAGGTATATGGGGGGTGATTACAGTGACAGATCTTGGAGTTAAGCAGGTCATCTTTTAGTGTCTTTTTAAAGTTGTCGACATGAGTTATACTTCTGATATAGAACCGGAGTTTATTCCAGCTATGAGACAGAGTATTTCTAAAGTTTTTTGCCTATATTTTTACAGGGTTTATAGGTCAGTAGTAAGAGTTGGTTGGAACTACGAAGAGGATGATTGGGTGTGTAATAGGACAGAAGTTTGTAAAATGATGGGCAGATAGTGGGGTTACTGAGAAGGGAGTGAGCAGTTTGAAGTTGAGTGAGAGTAAGTTTGTGTGGGAGTTCAAGCCAGTGAAGTATCTGCAGGGCCAGGCAGTGGTGGGAGGAGTAGAGATGATTTACAACAAATCTAGCAACTTTATTGTATCTGGGTTCGAGTTTGTGAATAAGGGAAGGCTGTAGGTTTTTCAGGATAGGGGAGGCATAGAGTATGGTGGGTAGTAAGAAAGTTTGAGCAAGGGCATGTTTGGATTCTGCACTAAGATATTTTTTATTTTGGTGAAGTAGGCATAATTTTTGGTGTATTTTTTTTTATGCTTTGTTGGACATGTAGGCCAAATTTTAGTTGGTCATCAACAATGGTGCCAAAGAGTTTAGTTTGTGTTTCAACTTTTGTAATAGTGTTGTTGAGAGAAGAGATTGAAAAGGTAGATTTACAGTGGGAGAGGGAGTTAGGCAGAAAAAGAGGAGCTTTGTTTTATTGGGATTGAGGATGAGCTCATTGTCATTGAGCCATCTTTCTACAGAAGAAAAGGAGTTTTGTGAAGTAGTTAACAGGTCTGACAAGTTTTCAGAGACAGATATCAATGTGGAGTCATCTGCATATTGGACGATAGAGGAGTGACCGCAAGACGTATGGAAGTTATTAGTAAAGATGTTGAATAGCAGAGGGACAAGGATAGAGCCTTGGGGTATCCCAGTTTGGATAAAGAGGAAAGGGGAGCAAGAGTTAAGCCATCTAACTGATTGTTGTCTGTTAGAGAGGTAGTTGGAGAACCAGTTGAGGGCAGTGTGAGAGAGGTTGAGACGAGATAGTTTGGAGAGAAACAGTGTCTAAAGCTTTAGATAGATCGAGGAAGAGACAAGATACAAGCTTGTTGTTGTCTCTGGCCATAGCAACAGGTTCAGACAAGGAAATAAGGGTGGTGGAGGTGCTGTGTTTAGGGCAAAACCCGTGTTGTATAGGAGTGAGATTTTTTTGGATAAGATATGTAATTAGTTAAGAGTGGATACATTTTTCAAGGATTTTAGACAGAGGAGAGAGGATAGCAATGGATCTGAAGTTGCTAAGTTCAATTGAATTACCACCCTTGTGTAGATGTATAGTGTAGAAAGATTTCCAGAGGTCAGGAACTATGGATTCCCGAATAGATCTATTAATTAAAATAGAGACTGGAAAAGCAATAGAGTCAGCAGCTATTTTAAGGAACTTGAGGAGGAAGGTTGTCAGTAGAGGGAGAGCAGGGTTTTCTTCAGTTCATATAAAAAATGAAAGAAGTACATATATTGCATCAGCATGCATTTTCTGAATAATACGATGTGTGAAACTCTTAATATATGCTACCAACTGATTCGACGACCCAGTAATTTGTCAGAAAAATCAAAAATGTTACAGGGGGCTAGCAAAAAATCTGAGGCAAAACTAGGAGCATTGACAAAATCAGGGACCATCAGGAAGTATGTGTGTGATACATATTAAGTGTTGCACTTATGTAACTAACATGTTAACAGCATCAGAGCGTTGTTTTGGAGACGTGCTCCATTCTCATACTTCAAGTAATTCACTTAGAATGTTAAAGAGCAGGGTTTGCACCAGCATGCATTTCCTGAACACAGGAATGCTGGGCATTAGTGACTGTAAGCCTCAGTATTTGCCAGAAAATCTAAAATTTTAACAGGGTTAGTAAGAAAATATGAAGCAAAACCTGGGATGTTCAGCAGTCATTACGTTGCATTGCACTTACCTAACCTATCAGCAGTTACTCCTAAATGAAGCGACTGGACGTTTACCATAAGAACATTAGGTTTGCAGCGAGATGTACCTTTTCCCAAACCTAAAACCCATGATTTTCTATGTAAAATTCAGACAAGCAAGTATTCAGCAATCTAGAATTCCCTTTTCCTATCACTTTACCTCACATGCTCATAGTACCACTGAAAGTTTGGTGGAAGTCCAAAACAAAACTTCAACGGTTTACTGCAAATAGTGCTTGGGTGACAAAGGGCAATTAGTGCTATCATAAAGGTATGAATTGTGAAAATGAGCATTATTGTGTATTTACCATCACAGCTCAAGTAACATGTATTTGCAGAACATTAAAATGGAAACATTTCAATGCCTAGTCCTGACACTGGTCATTTTTCTTGAGCTGAAGTGTACATTATTAAGCAGCACAAGATAGGTAGAGCAGTGTGAGATGTAATTTATTAAAGGGAGGGACTTCATTTTATTGCTGATGCTGTAGTCCATTTTATTAGGTGTGGCAGGGGCACCATAAATTAAAAGTTATGCTAATAAAGTTAAAACTAATCCATTTCACATAGCCGAATGAGCAGTATATGTGGCAACTGGCTATGGACCCCCTGAAGCCACGGGCCCTGAGCACCCTCCCAGAATGCCCCTTATTATAATCTTCCATTGCCCCCTCACATCCTAAGTGTGCTTCTATTACCTGTAGAATATTTTCTTCATCCATAACCTTACTGTCATAACAGCATTAAACTGTCTCTATACATTAATGCTGTAGGTAATTTAACTCCCTTTACAACCTCCAATCTTTCTGCTTCCAGGCTCCTTTTTTCCTTTTTCTTTAACTACATTCATTATCAATGGAAAAGTACCCCCCCCCCCCCAGCACATATCCTTTGTACAGCCCTCTCTCCCAAACTCTACTGTTGATTAACCACCTACTGACATGTATTCTTGTCTTCTTTCTGGAACACACAGACTTCGCCAAACTTACTTTGTTGCCGCTTGTCCTCTACTCGTTTGTAAGTCCCCAACAATGACTAACATTATCAAATGTTCTTTTTAACATTCCAAGCTATCAAGCCAGCCATTCCTGTTTGTGTAATAATCAAACCCATTGTCTTTCTTGAAATTATTAACTTTTGCTTGATATCACTTCCTTCCAATACATATGTCCAATTTACAATTATCCTAATCAGAATTGTAGAAAATCGTTCCTGCACAGTCCTCAAAATAATCTTTCTGTCTATGCTGTATGGGCTATTTGTCTCCAGTTGCCTAATTATTCCACTTTGCCCTTTTTTTTTTTTGACAGATGAATTTTTAAATGTGTCCCACTCCTTCATCTCTTTTATATATATATATATATATATATATATATATATATATATATATATATTTGTAAGCAAGTCATTTGACACCTAAGAAAAAATGTCATTTATTTATTGCTATTCTTTTTATAAAACTCAGACAGTATACTGTCCCTACCAACACCATTTTTCACATATCTTCTTAAGTACTTCCTTCAGCTTTTGTTCTTTAATGTTTCTACATAATATTTTATTTTTTAGTCAGCCCTCTTTATTTCCCCATCATTGGTTCATAGGTGTGTACTAGGTTAATGACCACTGTGGCTTTTTTAAGTCTAGCCATGCATATCACATTTCTGGCAAGTTCTCAACAGCCTGTAGGAGACAGAATACAGGGATAGGTCTTTGAGGTGGACATGTTATTCATGCCCTGTATTCTTCTTGTAAAAAAAAAAAACTTCTGTGGACGCTCCAAATGTTGGACGTGCCTGGTTAGATACATACCAAAGGAGGCATTGTATTCAATTACAGGTCTGATAAATGCAGAATACAGTGGAACAATGACTTCATTGTACCTAGATGGCATACCTTTCTTTATAAATTGCACAAAATAGAATAATTTCATGATTACATTACACATGTGAAGATCAAAGGTTAGATTGCTGTCTACATGTGCTCCCATGTTTCTGACTATTAGATCAACTTGTAGGGATGTGTTATCAATATGGTAGTTACCAGGGGTGGCTGACTTTCTGAAGAATAATATTATGGATTTCTTGGCATTTAGTTTTAGTTCATAAATCTGACACTAGTTATTAGTCTGTGTCAGCCCTTCTTGGAGAACATTAGAGTTGGTAAGGGATTCTATGATGTTCTTAATTTGCAATCATCTGCAAATTTGGTCAGCCAGAGGCTCTTGATGTTGACCTTGACTTCAGAGAAGTAAATACTAAAATAGTGTGGTCCCAGGACTGATCCATGAGGGACTGTACT
Source organism: Protopterus annectens (assembly GCF_019279795.1). Classification (NCBI taxonomy): domain Eukaryota; kingdom Metazoa; phylum Chordata; order Ceratodontiformes; family Protopteridae; genus Protopterus; species Protopterus annectens. The sequence continues at coordinate 1,466,400,930 of NC_056726.1, forward strand.
GGTGACTGGCCTCTTTGTAGAGGCGGACTCTCCAAGTCCAATTTCCTGTGTCCTGTCTCTGAGCCAGCTTGCTATTCATTGGGTGAAAGAAGGGTTTCTACCTAACCTCTTTAGTTTGTCAACAATGCCTGAGTGGGTTATTGTCTCAAATGCCTGAGCTGAGCATTGTGTCAAATACCTTGGCCAGCTAAAGGTAGACAGTGTGAACCATTTTGCCCTCACCCATTGCTTTGGTGACATTCTCAAAGAAGTCCACCAGGTTGAGTAGGCATGATCTGCTCTTGATGAAACCAAACTGGGTTGGATCCAGTGTCTGGAGATTTCCTGTGTCATTATTGATCATTTCCGTAATAATTCTTTTCACGGCTTTTCATATTAGAATCCTTCACCTTGCTATTTATTAATGTACTCTCACCTTGGTCCTACTTAACATTTACATATTCTTCACCTGCAGTACTTTCCTTTGTATCCTGATGTAAAACTTCATATTTTTTTGTATACTGGTCTCATCTGTAAATAATTGCAGTGATTCATTTATCCCTTCATATACTTGTTCATACCTAAAATAAACATTTATTCATAAAAATAAAAAAGAAAACATATTATTTCCCTTTTCACACTCAAATCCTAAATGCCACACATTCCCACTTTATGTACATTTTGTAATACAGTCCTTTACACAATGTTCTTTCACCCACACAGTATGCATTTTATCTTAGTGCATGTATTCACTAAATGATTAGTTTTACCACAATGAAAACATGTTTATAGCTGTTCTCAGTAGAACACTGTCCCTCATGCTACCATTTACAGTAATAATATTTGGCAAATGATACTTTTTTCTTTCACGAAAAGTGTAACCCAAACTTTTCAGCCACTAGTCCATATATTATTTTGTCATCGACAAATTTTACTCATCACTACATTTTCCTTTAAAAATACTTCAATGACCATTTTTTGTATTTCATTAGTCTTGAGCTGTATATTAAGCTGTTTCAGAGTCCATGCTTCAGTCCTGAGGAACTTGCATATTGCTGTTTGGTATGTCTATTGTTTTTACCCAGAGTTTTTTCCTATATCTCAAAAATACATTGATAAATTATCCACTCTAAACTATCTGTAATATATCTCAGATTGCTTATTTCTGTTCTTGTTGAACCTATTTTTGCATCTTGGTGCATTTTGTAATACTCCCATATATTAACGTAATTTTTTTGCTCAGTCGTGTAACCTTTCTTACTCACCCAGGAGTTGGCAGTTTAGTTTTTTGCACCATCTGTGAAGCCATACACTCTTATTGTGCAATGCCCAATAATAAATAACCCTTAAAGATTCAGAAAGGTATTGGTGCATGGATCAAAATTTATATTTTTCAACCTTATCTCCATATGTTTACAACAAATAACAAGGAAAAAAAAATAAACTGATTAATGACTGTAAAGGAAAGAGAATACATAGTAAAAAGGACACTGTTTTGTTGTGTAACACACTGGTGACAGGGAATTATGATATTTGTCTATCAGAAAATCTTCAGTCTACAGAAAACGACATCATCTTTCCAATGGAGAAGGTAGAAAAAAGAGGCAAGGGGCAGGTGAAAAGGAAGAAATCAAAACTGAATGTGGAAGGATTGAAGAACATTATTGTAAGAAAAAAAGAACAGAAAGACAGATGATGACTAGATGGCTCAAGCTGTGGATTTACAAAGCCAGCTGGATGAGAATTTAACACACAATGAAAACAGTGGAATTAATAACACTAATAGTGATGAAGATATATCCTTGGTTACAAATGACAGAGCAGAAACTACTGTATTAGAAGCTGAAGATTCTTCAGAGATAGCCAGCAAATATATTCTAGTAATTGGAGATTCAGTTATTAGAGGAACTGATACTTATATTTGCAGGGATGATAATGAACATCGAGTAATGTTATGCTTGCCAGGAGCAAAAATAGAAGATGTGAAACAAGCCTTGGAATGCCTTAATGTAAGGAAGTATGGATCTTTTTTTTATTCATGTTAGCACAAATGATGTCACCCGCTAGGATTCTCTGACTTAGTAGGGAACTGACAGCCCTTTTAGATAGTATATCTTGTACTAGTGTTAGGACGTATTTTTTTTCAAATCACCTCTAGAAAGGATAGTCAGGTCACTGTGAACGAAAAGATTTTTTGGATAAACATCTACATGGAAAAAATGTCCTGTTTTAAGAAATGGAAATGTGTAAAGCATCCAAGCCTTGTTTTAGGCATACGTGTTCAGACCGGATGGTGTGCATTTGTCAAGATCAGGGAAGACAGTTTTGCATTAGATATGCAATATTTGATAAACACTAGGCAGGAATTTTGCCAGGTCGAAAATTTAATATTTCACAGACGGCAGCATTTGATGCATCCCTGATGCTTGTTAATGCTAGGAGCATTACTAATAAAGTGTTTTTATTGGAAAATTTGCTACGTTCCCACAAGATTGATGTTGTTATAGTTTGTGAAACATGGGTAAAGAACAATTACTGGAAACCAATTCTGTCAGGATATAAATGTTTTTACTGTAACAGACATTCTAACAAAAAATCAGGTGGAGGTGTTATGACAGGGATTAAAGATAGCTGTGAGACCTGTGATTATTACTTGTTCAATGATAACACCAATACTATAGACTGAGTAACTGTTACAATAAAGACAACCATTGAACACATAACAATTGGTGAAATGTATAGACCACCAAAGTCAAGTACAGATCACCTAGAGGAATTCATACATTTCTTGCATGAAACACAGGAGGGAAGAATAATATTAGCTGGGGGGCTTAAATTTACTGGAAACAGACTGGAATAATATAGATTCAACAACATTAGTAAGGAAATTATTCACAGAGTATATTCAGGAACAACAATGGCTTCAGATTGTAAAAAAACAACCAGGGGTCGGAACATGCTAGATATTGTTTGTGTCCCCAAAGAAGTTACTGTAACTTCAAGTCAAGTTTTACCACCATTGATGTGCAGTGATTATGGGGTTATTAAGGTTAATTTGTCGTTAGATAATTCTGCCAAACTGAAATCTAAACCAAAGCACAGAAGGTTAATTACAGATTATATGGAAGCAAAACAGTCACTATGTAAAACTAACTGGAGTGAGGTGATCAGTGGAAAAACTGCAGATGGAATGTGGAAAGCTTTGAAAGAGAAATTGTTTGAGTGCAAAAAGTCAAAAAAAATGTTTAACATCCGGATCTAAGCATAAAACATCAGGTAGATATATTTCCATAAGAATAAGATATCTCATTAAGGTTAGAGACAAAAAATATAAGAAATGGGAGAGAGGTCGAACTACAACTTTGAAAACTGAAACAAACAAGCTGGACAAACAGATTAAGCATAGTGAGTGACAAGATCAAGAAAAATTTAAAGAAAATTTATACAAAGATATTGAGAATAATAGGAAACCTTTTTATAGATACATAAGATGTGGAAGGAGTAAAGATACACAAATTGATAAACTGTGTGCAGATTCTAAAATTTATTCTCAGATGCAACAGATTATAGTTATATTTACAAAATCTTATGCAAAGCAGTTTGGCTCCACAAAACGTGTGATGCGTTGTCCTAGTGACATCTAGGTAACCCCAGATACTGGAATCAAATTAGATTAGATAAAAAAACTGCGCAAACTGGATCCAAACAAAGCACAGGGAGGAGACGGAATTAGTAACAATGACCTGAGAACACTTCAGCAAGAACTTACGGTACCATTATATCTATTATTCACTAGGTCATACAAATATGGGGAGATTCCTCAAGATTGGAGACCTGTGATTAATAAAGCTGTCTTTATGGGAAAGGGGAGTAGGACAAACCCAAAATCATATCGACCCTTAAGTCTAATTTCATGTTGTGGAAAATTAATGGAGAAGGTAATATTGGATAGGTTATTGTCAGAACTGGATGGGTTGGGACTTGAAACCATATATCAGCATGCATATGTTGAAAATAGATCTATTACCACCTGTAACATGATGTCCTATAACAATATACTAACAGCTATGAATGAAAAATTGTGCTGTGATGTGGTTTATATAGATTTAACTTCAGCATTTGACAGGGTCATGCACAAAACACTGATCAATAAATTAGTACAACTAGGTATTGATGTACTGTTGATAAGATGGATAGCTGCATGGCTTACAAATAGGACATGGCAAGTATCATACAGTAATTGGACAGGTAAAATCCTTGGTTACAGTCAGGGTGTCCCACAGGGCTCAGTCCTAGGCCCTTACTTGTATAGATTGTATCTTTCAGACCTAATGTTTTCATCTGAGGTGTTCTACAGTCTATACACAGATGACCTGAAATTAGGCAAACTGATTACAAGTGTTACAGATAAGGCATATCTGCAAAAGAACTTGACTAAACTGACCATTTGTGCACAGGAGAATAACATGCTGATAAATACATAAAAAACTAAGCATATGAGATTTGGGAGACATAAATTGAAAGGGGAACATTTAATACAGCACAGAGTGATTGAAACTGTAGACTCATTTGAGGATTTGGGTATATGGGTAGATTCAGCTATGAGTTTTTCTAATTATATCAACCAGTTGGTTAATGACAGTTATAGTATAGGTTGTATAAAAAGATTTATAAAGTCTAGGAAATTAAAAATAATGAAGTCATTGTTAGTTACACTAGACCCACACTTGAGTATGGAATAACAATATGGAAACCCTATAAGAAAACAAGCATGAATACACTGGAAAGAGTACAGCGGAAATATAACAAGGGCATCCATGGATGGGAAAATTTAAGTTATTGTGAAAGTTTAAAATACCTGAACTTGTACAGTGTCTCTTATAGATATCTAAAAGGAGATCTTATTCAGGTATATAGGGCATTTAGAGACAGCTACCTCTGGGAATGTCTGGGGTTATCAAAAAGTACTAGAGAACCATCAGACAACCTGTGTAGAAGATTCTATAGGAATGAGAAGTGTACTGATTGGTTCTCTGACAGAGTAGCTGATGCATGGTACAGACTACCAAATTACATTAAAGCGAGTGCTAGTTCAGACATTTTTAAGAACAGCCTGGACACTTATTATGGGAATGAGTGTTTTGGTATATTGGCAGGCTAGGAGGGCATTGATGCTCGTGCTTGAAATATATGTATGTATGTATGTATGTATGTATGTACAGTATGTATGTATGTATGTATATGTATGTATGTACAGTATGTATGTATGTATGTACAGTATGTATGTATATATGTAGGTAGGTATGTATGTATGTATGTCTGTATGTATGTAGGTATGTATGTATGTATGTATCTATGTATGTATGTATGTACAGTATGTATGCATGTATGTACAGTATGTACAGTATGCATGTATGTATGTATGTACAGTATGTATGCATGTATGTATATATGTATGTACAGTATGTATGTATGTATGTATGTACAGTATGTATATATGTATGTATGCATGTAGGTATGTATGTATGTATCTATGTATGTATGTACTGTATGTATGTATGTACAGTATGTATGTATGTATGTACAGTATGTATGTATGCATGCACAGTATGTATGTATGTATGTACAGTATGTATGTATGTATGTATGTACAGCATGTATATATGTATGTATGTATGTATGTATGTAGGCATGTATTTATGTATGTATCTATGTATGTATGCATGTACAGTATGTATGTATGTATGTACAGTATGCATGTATGTATGTACAGTATGTATATGTGAATGTATGTATGTAGGTATGTATTTATGTATGTATGTATCTATGTATGTATGTATGCATGTACAGTATGCATGTATGTATGTACAGTATGTATGTATGTATGTACAGTAGGTACGTATGTATGTATGTATAGTATGTATGTATGTATGTACAGTATGTATGTATGTATGTATATACAGTATGTATGTATGTATGTACAGTATGTATGTATGTATGTATGTATGTATGTATATGTTATCACTGACCTCCAGGTCCATGCCTACAGTCGATTTTTCATCCAGATTTCTGTGCTATGGTCTACACCTGTAACCAGTCTGCAAAAAAAAAAAAAAAAAAAAAACACCTATGAGCCTATAAGCCAACTCTTTTTGGCTACCATGGGAGTACCAATGAATCTGAAGATAAGACTGCTGAAACAATAAAAATGTTTCAATATGGATCTCACTGCTCCACTGGCTTAGGTACTATGACTCTATTTTGGCTTTTTAGTGTCACTCATGGATTGTTCTGTTCTAAGCAGATTTTACTTGAGGTATAACTAGCTTTGTTTCATTTGTTATAATATATTGCTTTACATATGTTTTAAGTATTTGATTTAACTGTGTATGATGCACAGGGGACTGCCTTAGTGTAATACATTGGCCATACACTCCAAAAGTATTATCAGTGCCATCTTATATGATTACTATAAGCCAATGGTGCTTTGAATTCAGCATCCTTTGTACCTGGGAATGCTGAAAATGATTCACCTGTGTGATTTGTGTGTGTGTGTTGGCTGTGATTCACCTGTTCAGTCTTTATGTGCATTCTTACAATGATTCACCTATGCAATTTCTATATGTGTTTTGGTTGTGATTGACCTGTGTGATTTCTGTGTGTGTGTGTATGTGTGTGTGTGTGTGTGTGTGTGTGTGTGTGTGTGTGTGTGTGTGTGTGTGTGTTAACTGTGATTCATGATTCACTTGTGTGATTTCTGTGTGTATGTGTTTGCTGTGACCCACCTGTGTGATTTCTGTATGTGTGTGTGTGTTGGCTGTGATTCACCTGTGTGGTTTCTATGTGTTTGTATTATCAGTGATTCATCTCTGCAATTTGTGTGTGTGTGTGCTGGCAGTAATTCACCTATGTGTCAGCCTCTCTTCTCTCATCTCTCAATATTCTCCCACTAGGTCTCTACGTAGCTCTCACCATAACCTGCTACAAATATATAAACCTAAGACCAAAATTGAATGTAACCTCTATAGCTACAATCCTACCATATTATGGAACAAACTGCCACTAGAAATCAGGTCCCTTAAACATCCTAATCAATTCAAAACAGCCACCAGAGAATGCTTAAAAACTCACTGGTCCAGCCACTGAACTCATCCTCCTTAAACTATCTTACTATTTCAAAGACAGTCCACTACCTGTCCTCTTGTAGGCGCCTACTTTATTCTATCTGTAAGCTCTCTTTTGCCTCCTAATCTGGGCAATATCCTAAAACTACAATCTTATCAGCTGTAATAGCTACAAAGTATCACTCTACTTGTCCATCTCTCATCTTCTCTTCCGATTCATATATTAACATGACTTTTGCTGTTTTGTTAACAATTATTTTGTATTGTGTAATGCTTCTATTCATGCTTATATTGTAAAATACTGAAGCTTTTTATCTATTACTTCTGTATAACTGATTGCAATAATGTGGAGCTTTTCTCTCCAGGCCTCTGCTGGAAAAGGGATACTCAGCTCAGTTGGACCACCCCAGTCAACAAATGTAAAATAAACAAATGTAAAACAAACAAATAAATAAATAATAAATAATAAATAAATGTGATTTCTATGTATGTGTGGTGGCAGTGCTTCACCTGTGAGATTTCTGTATGTGTGTGTGTGTGCGTGTGTGTGTGTGTACGTGTGTGTGCATGTGAGTGTGTGTGTGTGTGTGTGTGCGCGCGCGCATGTGTGTGTGTTGACTGTAATCCACTTGTGTGATTTCTGTGTGTGTTTGCTGTGATGCACCTGTGTGACTTGTATGTGTTTGTGTTGGCAGTGATTCATCTCAGCAATTTCTTTGCATGCACTGGCAATAATTCACATGTGCAATGTCTGTATATGTGTTGGCTGTGATTTACCTGTGTGATTTTTGTGTGTGCATTGGCTGTGATTTACCTGTGAGATTTTTATGTCTGTGTTGGCAATAATTCACCTGTGTGATTTCTATGTGTGTGTGTGTGTGTGTGTGTGTGTGTGTGTGTGTGTGTGTGTGTGTGTGTGTGTGTGTGTTTGTGTGTGTCTGTGTCTTAGCAGAAGAGTAGCTGCCATTTAAAGCCCAGGGTGAGACCCTCATTTGCAATCCCCTACCTACAGACAACTGTTTTTTTTTTTGAACAGGGATGGTAAAAAATGTTTTACAACAACTTTTCACAAAAACATAAGAGACCAAGACGCACAAAGACATGTCCAAATAGTAAGTTTTATTGAACAAGTAATGCATTTTCAGAGTTAATCATGTAATTGTCATGTCAAGTGATGCATAATCAAACACAACAAAAGGCAGCTTTAGCAATTTAAAGATACCGCACAGATATTAAAAATAAATCAGAATTCAGCATAATCCACATCACTTTGCAGGTACAGTCCAAATGCCACCAGCAGCATAACAAATTATACTATTAATAGCTTGGTAAGTATGAACTGCAACACAGAAAAAACTTGAACTAACTGTGGCTGTGGCACAGACCGAAAAATCATGACCCACTGGAAAAGCAGCAGAAATATGCACCCTGACCCTTCTGCATTATATATAGGTGTATAGTGTGACATCATTTGTACCTGACATTTACATCATACTAACAGCTCCTTGTAACACAATGTTTTAATAATCAGTGCTAGTTCAGTGAACACTGGATCATCTGCACAGCAATGTGTGATTTATTCTCTGCTAACAGCATGCCCCAGTGGTATAATAAGGTACTAGTGACTTACACTGTGTTTACTGTTTAACAAAAGGGGTGTGCTGTACTAGATAATATAGGCCGTGCTTCCAAATGCCTTATTTCAGTTATAAAATTACCCCCAAACATACCTCTCAACTGTCCAGATTTTCACAGAATGTCCAGATTTTTCCCCCATATCTTTGGTCTGTTCCTCATAAACTTTGTGGTTTTCCTGCAAATCAGTGAGGACTGGCTTCATTAACTAAGGACATACATTTGAGTTTCAGATTTCAAATCCTTCAGAAAATGCATGGTAAAGCAAAACCTTTTATTTTAACTAATTTCTAAGTTTACAAGATCAATATTTAAAATGTATCTCTAATTTTGGGCCTTTGTTCCCCATTATATCTGGCTTAGTCCAGATTTCCTATGCTAAGAGGTTGAGAGGTACGCTCCAAACTTAACAAATAAATAAACATAAATGCAAAGTGTAAAACGTAAGCAACAGAAGAAATCAACAATTATTGGAAAAGAAAATAAAAAAATAATGGGGAGTACCTTCCTGAAACATGCTGCGTTTATAGGTTCAAAGGTAAATACTCGGCTATCAGTCTTCAGACTGTTACAAGCCAATAACCAGTGGTCAAAATCAAACTCTCTGCCTTTTATATGTGAGATTAAGACCTTGACCATTATGCCAACCCCCCATATGCACAAGGTACAGGTTTTGATTCTTACCTTTGGGATGGGAAATTAGGCAAGGCTTAAAATGGCCCACAAGGGCAGATAGCCTAGTCCTAACCAGTGAACTTAAGAGACACACACACACACACACACACACACACACACACACACACACACACACACACACACACACACACACACACACACACACACACACACACACACACACACACACACACACACACACACACACACACACACACACACACACACACACACACACACACACACACACACCTCTTGTTACTGCACAAAACAAACCATATGTATATATCCAGTTTACATGCTAGTAATCAATAAAGGAAGGGTCTGAGCTGAAATCAGATTCATTTTAATTCTAACACAGATTTTATAAAACCCCATTAATAATTCTAAATATCAAACACAACAACTATTTGTATATGGCATTACACAAACCTGTCCTGTTTTATGATACTCTTCAGCTGCTTAAACACCAAAGGATGAAGACAGGTTTCCAAAGCCCTACAGAAATCTCTGTCTCAAGTATACAGTATAATACTTTGGGAAACACAATTTGTTATTCTGCAAATTTACAGTAACTATGATTATTTCACGGTACTCTAATAGAGACCTCAATAAATCTATTAAGAATACAGAGAGAGAATATAGTGAGGCCTAGTGAGACCTCATTTTGATTGCTTTTTTCAGTAGTTCACCAAGGCAACAAACAGACTTTTAGAGTATTAAACTACGTGTACTGAATAATTAGAACTGAACCCTCATCATAACTCTCAACTGTCTATATTTTGCAGAATATCCAGATTTTCACCTCATAAAATTTGTGGTTTTCTGGCAAATCAGTGAGGACTGAACTCATTAAATAATGACATACATCTGTGTGTTTCAGATTTCATTTTTTTCAGAAAATGCACACTAATACAAGTCCTGTTATTCTAGCAACTTTAAGCTTTAGAAGAGCAATATTTAAAACATGTCCCTAATTTTGGACCTTTGACCCCATTATTTTAGGCTTTGTTCAGATTTCTTGTGCAAAGAGGTTTGGAGGTATACCCCCATCACTGCTTTCATGAGAGGGAGAGACATATGTTACTTTTTTCCAATGACCAAGAGGAGAGCAGTAATATAAATTTGGAGGGTGTGAGTTGCTCATCCCAACATTAAGGATGCAGAGGAACCAGCTCACCCTTGCAAAAACACTAAAATTTGGTGAGCCCTGGTCATCAATGGGTTTAATTTTCTGAGAAAGGATTTACTATATCTTTGTTTTTAAAATCAAGAAGAATATATATTAAAAGTATACTTGGATGTACTGCATTGCTTGCATTCTTCCTCTAAATATTCTGGCAATCCCTTCAGCAGTTTGTCCATGTGGGCACAAGCACCAAATTAAACATTTCCTCTAGTGAGCAGTGACCCCTTCAGCAGTCTGTCCAAGTTTGCAGAAGCACCAAAATGAAACATTCCACTCCCAAATGACCCCTTCAGCAGTCTCTAAGTTGCATAAGCACCAGAATGAAATGTTTCTCCCATGACTGCTTCAGCAGTCTCTCCAAGTTTGCGCAAGCACCAAAATTAAACATTTCCCCAACAACCCCTTCAGCAGTCTGTCCAAGTTTGCAGAAGCACCAAAATTAAACATTCCACTCCCAAATGATCCCTTCAGCAGTATATTCAATTATGCATAAGATAAACATGAAACATTCCACTCCCAAATGATTCCTTCAGCAGTTTGTCCAATTATGCACAAGATAAACATGAAACATTCAGTTCCCAAATGATCCCTTCAGCAGTTTGTCCAATTATGCACAAGATAAACATGAAACATTCCACTCCCAAATGATTCCTTCAGCAGTTTGCCCAATTATGCACAAGATAAACATGAAACATTCTGCTCCCAAATGATCCCTTCAGCAGTTTGTCCAAGTATGCTCATGAAAAAATGAAACATTCCACTTCCAAATGATCCCTTCTTCAGTTTGTCCAATTATGCACATGATAAACATGAAACATTCTGTTCCCAAATGATTCCTTCAGCAGTTTGTCCAAGTATGCACATGAAAAAATTAAACATTCCACTCCCAAATGATCCCTTCAGCAGTTTGTCCAGGTTTGCACAAGACACATACTAGTAAGTAATCCTACTTACTTGAGACACTTGGTCTTTTTTTCTCTCCTAGTCACACACCAGATGCACCCACAGTGACTGATTTAGAAAACATGACATCCTTCAGCTCACTCTGAGCGTTAATGATGCACCCCAAGACACTGTCTATCTGGAACATGACACCACCCCCTTTACCTGCACTGCCAATCACAGGCCTTTTTGGGGGAGGTGCCCAAGCAAGATGATGTAAACATGAGGTGGGGAGGTATACAGGGACGTGTTGGACATCTATTTAGGACATGTGTGTGTCATTTCCCTTAAAGGGAAATTAAAAAAA
>NC_056726.1:1466417780-1466420280 GCF_019279795.1 Protopterus annectens
ATAGATCTCCCCTCAAAAGCCCGTAAGAGGCAGAATACAGGGATAGGGCCTTGAGGAGGTCTGCACAGGAGATGTTGCTTATGCACTGTAATCTTTTAGTGAGGCACCTCTGTGGATGTTCCAATTGCTGGATATGCCTGGTTAGGTACATACCAAATAGGGCATTGTACTCACTGATAGGTATGATGAATGCTGAATACAGTGGAACACTGACTTCCTTGGAATTAGATGCCATACCTTTATTTATAAGTTGCGCAACATAGAATGACTTCCTTACCACTGTAGACAGGTGATGATCAAAGGCTAGATTACTATCGATGTGTGTCCCTAAGTCCCTGACTACTGGGTCAACTCTAATGTATGTGTTGTCAATATGATAGTTACCAGGGATGGATTACTTCCCAAAGGATACTATTATGCATTCCTTGCCATTTAGTTTTAGTCCATGGCTCTCACATCAGTTGTTTGTCTGTGTCAGCCCCTCCTGGAGAACATTTGTGTCAGTGTGGGATTCAATAGATTAGATTAGATTAGATTAGATTAGTCCTAGACTAACTGCCCTTATGAGCCATTTTAAGCCTAGCCAATTATCCCTTGTGAGACTCAAACCCTGCACCTTGTGTTTGTAAGGCAAACACCTTAACCATTAGGCCACCCTCCCAATCCCTGACAATCATCTTCAAATTTAGTCAGCCAGACACCACTGACATTGGCCACTGTAACAGCACTATGAGGAAATAAAGCTGCAGTTGAAGGTTCGAATATTTAATGATGCAACAAATAAAACATTAACGCTTGAGAAACTCAACAGTACGTTTTCGTTTCCACCTCACTTCATCAGACAAAAAAAAAGCACAGGCACTTGTTCTTAAATATTGCCTTCACTAATTAACAATTATTCAATAGACAAAAATTAACTCCTTCAAGCCTATACTCAATATAAAGCAGTTGGTTAAGAGTTGACAGTTGTTTAAGCTTATTATAACTCATTACTTACAAACTAACATCATAAATAAAACAATACAAGTTATACAACAACCACTGACATTGGCCTTGACTTCAGAGAAGTAAATACCAAAAAGGAGCGGTCCAAGGACCGATCCCTGAGGGACTGCACTTGTGACTGGCCTCTTCGTAGAGGTGGACTCCCCAATTCTAACTTCCTGGGTCCTGTATCTGAGCCAGCTGGATATCTGCTGCATGACATATGAGTTTGTAGCTAACCTCTTTGCCTGAGTTAGGTATTGTGTCAAATGCCTTGGCCAGGTCAAAGTAGGCAGTGTGAACCATTTTGCCCTCATCCATTGCTTTGGTGACCTTCTCAAAGAAGTCCACCAGGTTTAGTAGGCATCATCTGCCCTTGACAAAACCAAACTGGGTTGGGTCCAGTGTCTGGAGGTTTACTATATCACTGTTGATGTTTGTGGGTAGTTCAGTTATTACTCATATTTATTTACTTCTGTCATTACTTGGTCAGTGCAGTGGTGCAGGGGTATCGTCGCCTCCCAGCAAGAGGTTCTCCAGTTTGATTCTTGGCTGGAGTACCTTCTGTGTGGAGTTTCCATGTCCTTCCTGCGTTTGTGTCAGTTTGCTCCAGTTTCCTCCCACATTACAAAGACATGCATCTGGAGTGTTTCTCCCCAGGCCTGAAAATTGGCTTTGTTCCAAGTCGGACTTTCCGCTGTAAACAAAATGTTAAAAAAATAAAATTCTGGTCTCCATTATTTTATTTAATGCTGGTAATGTTATTAGTGAGTGGATGTTATTAATGTATGTGAATCTGTTTTGAATGGTACAGGTTGAGTGAATTTAGTGGCTGTGGCAAAAACATAGCAAGGGAGGTAAAGGTTACAGCTGACACAAGTGCAAAGTGTTAGGGGAAGCGATCAGGAAGTGCAACTCCTGCATTCTTTTTCCTGTACTAGCATTTCAGAATGGTGGTACAGAAAGGCACGGTAGCTCTCAATGTCAGCTTGCCACACTTTAAAAAAGTAATCATCTCTTTTTTTATTTTTTATTGTTTTGCTCTTCAAATGAAGAACGGGGGGGGGGGTCTGGCTGTAGCAAGTCGATTGCTACAGATATCGCAATGGGCTTTCTACAGTAAAACCACAACTCCTTTTTTGTGCTCTCAGTTGAACAGCTGAGGGAGGTAGGATGCTCGGTGAGCTAGCTGGAGAAGTTTGCATGCATGGATACAATGGTAGGTATGTGTGGATAGATGTATGAATGCGATATTTTGCTCTTGTGCAAGATCACACAACAATGTAGAGCAGGAATATTCCACTTTCTCACCATTGTGCAATCTTTGACTTGATATACATACATACATGCAAGCACACACACACACACACACACACACACACACACACACACATACACACACACACACACACACACACACACACATATATATATATATATATATATATATATATATATATATATATATATATATATATAGATAGATAGATAGATAGATATGGTTTAGGGGTACAGC
>NC_056726.1:1466739514-1466924514 GCF_019279795.1 Protopterus annectens
TCACAGACTATCCCTGATCTTGCATCATAATTTTGCTCTGTCCTAAGTAAAAAGTTTGATTTGTCTGTAAATCATTCAGGATTACAGTCAATAAATCCAGACATTATAGTTTTATACTTTTTATTGTCCAAAAATGCGTACTGCTGATGGAAAATGTATTATTCTATTAACTTTTTAAGTGAATTAGAGTAATATTTTTAAAAAGTGCTCCTGATTTTGAGCTTTTATTCTGCTATTAGTTTTGTTTTTCTGCTCGTAATTCTTGAGCAAAGAAGTTGAGAGTTATCTGGTGTTCCGACAGTATGTATAAAACTCCCTGAAAGAGAAAACCATCCCTAGAGATTGAAAGCATCAGCTCTTCTTAAAATCGAAGGTTTGCGCTGAGATCAGTCACTCCAGGCTGCTGATCTCTTGTGCATACCTTTCTCATGTTCATTCAGTGTTTATCAGCTTTATCCTAACAGGGTGATATCACAGCCCTGTTTTGGTTAAAGAGCATAATCAGAAAATGAATACATTTTTTTCTCCTAATTTTTGCCCCTACCGGCAGCAGGTTTTGTAGGACCCCCACACAGCAAAGGTATAGCAGGTGCTAAAGCTGACTACAGTGTAGGTTTTAGTGGAGATAATTTCCACCAGCAGGATTTAACTAAGCCAAGGGCATTATGTCAGTGATGAAATATTTAACGAAATTGTGAAGCCTGTTATTTGACAAAAGTGTTACTATAACCAGATATATTATCTTAGAATTTTAAAGCTGATATAAATAAGAGTTATTATTACCCCATCTGGTTTATTAAGTACACAAGATTGCTACACTAGCTTTTGTTGGTTTGACTATCATGTTACAAAATATCAAAATAACATAATTTGCTCTGGCTGGGTGCCCCCAGGACCAAGGGCCCCACAGCAACTGCAGGGTTTGCTGGTGCCTAAAGCTGGCTATCAGTTTCAGTGAACTCAGAGTTACTGTACTCATATGTAATACATAAATCCATCTGCTGCTGATAACACCGGCTAAAACATGACCAAGGCATTTTTATCAGTTTAAGAAGCCTGAAAGAAGAGATACACTGGTTATGATTGCATGTTGTTCATAGAAAAGTGCTAACATTGTTCACCACTAGAACATATCCTTAATATCCTCTGCTATAACCAATTGTACGGTTAATTTAGCTTCACCTCATTTAATATGTTGAAGCATGTTTTGCAATGTTATTATAACAGTTTCTATATTATTCATGTTTATGACTGCAGTTTGAATTTCTAATTTGAACAACAGGAAAAGTTCTAGGACAGGGCTGCCCCTCATTAATTGTGTTGCAGAGCACAAAACTTCGGAAGCTAACGAACCAAACACTCTTGGAGGAAGATTAACATTCTTGTTCCGTTTTTCCTTTCTATAGTGCTGCAATCTAAACCACTTATTATAGTGTCTGTTGAAATGGAGCTCCATTGTTACTTTCTCCACAGCAGAGTGCGTGGGCAACCATATCAGCAACAACTTGAAAAGACACAGGGCTGATCTCTACACATTTTTCATGGGCACTATCTAATAATAGAAAACGTGGGATTAGAAGCTCTACACATTTTTTTTACAATGTAGCTTCATTTTATTTTTTTCCCAATTTTACTGTTTACTAATAGGGTTGAGTAGATTATTACTGAAGTACAATACAGAAAGACACATGGACAGACAGACACACACGCGCTTCTGTGCTGCATGTTATAATGATATCAGGGAACGGATTTTGTTCTGTACATTAGTATCATTCAGACCGTTCTTTTCCTTCATGGTTCTACTATTGTATGTTATAGACTATACAGTGTCAAGGGATAGGTACTTCTGCTTCTGAAGCCCTGTGTCTGGGGTCAACTCTGATCACCAGATGCTATCTAGCTAGAGTTACAATGCTTTGTTATTTCTTTCTGGGTACAGTAGCAGGGCTACTCTCAAAAAAAAAAAATTGTCAAGCTTATATTTTGGCTTAAACTCTCCTGAAAAGGAACCTTTGGCTCAGTGTGATTAACCACAAATAAAAAAATGCATTTATCCCTGACTCTGGTTAATATCCTGATTCCAGCCACATAGCAGTAGAAATATGAGCTCAGATCTCCACTGAAAAGAGGCCACGAACATAGTATGAGTAACCTGGTCAGCGCAAATTAAACATAAACAAGCAACATGTATTTTGTTCTACAAGTAAGGATGGCTGAAATTTGCCTTTTGTTACTACTCGCAGAACACTCAACACTTATACAGGCAAGTCACTGCACTGTCAGCACAATAATGTGCCCTATCACAATACTACCAGCTACAAATGACTTTGCCTGTCCTTGTCCACTACTTTTTACCATCTTCTTTTCTGGAAAGTTCTGCCCCTGTTGTACATATCAACACTGAGATTTTAGTGGTATCTATTATGTGACTCATTGCTTTTCTGTCTCACATGGATTGACAGTACATGCAAAAACATACAAAATAAATCATATATATATATATATATATATATATATATATATATATATATATATACACACACTCAAACTAAATTAATAATTAAGAGCGCGTGACTTCATTAAGGGCTTTAAAGACAGTCTCATTTAACCAAAAGCCTTTATCTGCTTTTATATGTTTTTGGTCTGATGAAGTGCCTGTGACGTGAAAGCACTTACCATTTGTTTTATTAAATTTCTGAAAAGTTTTTTAAGCTGCTGTGTTGGTCAGTCATTTCATTTTATTCTATAAGCTAAAAGGTAATATTCAAAGTAGTCCAGCTTTGAATTGCTGCTTCAATTTTGTTGTTTGTGAATAAGTCCAGCTAGCCCACTTCCTTCCCGAATACCACATTCAAAAAAATCCTGCCACAATGGAGGGGCAGTTTTCTATCATTTCTACTGTCAGCTTGATTTATATTGGCATCTTAAGACAATGTAGCAATTGCTTCATGTATGCTGACAATCATTTACTCCTAAAGCAAACAAACACCCTATGTGAGAGATGCAAATACACTGTGGAACTGGAGTTAATTCTGTCACATAAAAATAAACTAGACATCAAACAGGTTGTCAGCACACATGCTTCACCTCTCACCCAAACCTCACCTCTCACACAAATTAAGGTCACAACACATAAACCCATATATGCAGAGGTACTCACTAAAAGCCCATCAAAACAACAGAGATCTCCCAAATGCACGCCACACATACTCACCACTAAGCATAAAGAAACAACTACACATATCAACACACACATCCTTGTCTTAACAAATGTAGAATAGAGCATGTGTTGTAACTTTAAGAAGCATTTCTAAGTGTAAGCACTTGCATATAAATAGTGAGCATGTGCAGGCAGCACTGCTATTTTGAGAGAACAGCCAGAGTGTTAACATGTATGAGTGTGGCAGTCAGTCTGTTTATAAGTTTATTTAAGTTTAAGTTACAAAGCCTCAATTCAGATGTGTTTGTATGTAATAAAGTGGTTTGAACCAAGCCCATAACTGTTCTTCTGTTTTGTCCTTACCAGACAAGCGACATGATGTCAGAAGTGGGATTTTGAAAGCAACATCTTCAAGCCTTTAGGTAGAGAGTTATCGGTGAAGCCATGATGAGTAAGCTGTGTGAATATGGTGCTCAAATGGTTCAGAAAGGCCAGAAACAGACTACAGGTAACCAAAACTCTCACAATTTTTATTTTGTAAAGAAAATGAAACAAAACATTCATAAGGCACAAACGCATTATTAATCAAAGAATAGCATAAAGTATTATTAATCAAACAAAAGCCACTAAATGCATTAATAATTAAATGAAATGTTCAAAACCACAATATTTGATAAGAAAATTATCAGGAAAGCTCATAAGGGGTTTAGAGTTGCCTAATGTTTGCAAAACGAGTATGTTTAAAGTAAAACAAGCATGTTTAGAGTAAAAAGAGTATGTTGAGAGTAAAGTGAGCACAAGAGAAGTGTAATGAGCATGACATGAGGTCAAATGGGCATAACAAATATGATAAAAGGGCAAACTAAGTATAAGTAACCAAAGAAAAGCAAGGTGATTGCATGTTTTTGGTAAAACAACTGAGTTTTGGCATAAAATACTAATTTGCATTGACTGAAGTTATTCAAAACATAACTAGAGTTGTTTGAAGTATCTCAGAGTGAGCAAATTGTTTGCAAAGTGTGCTTTATTATGGTGCATTTATTCTGAAGAGTTTACTGTGTGTAAAGTGCAATTAATTCACAAAGTGCAGTCAAAATACAGTAATTTTTAAAGGTTTCTTGTGCTGTGTACATTTATTCGCAGAGTGCCACCATTTGAAATTGTTTCTTACACTGTACAGAGTTAAATTGCAAAGTATAGCCATTTTGAAAAGCTTACTGTGTACTGTATACAGTTCATTTGCAAGTGTAATCATTTGGAAGTGTTTCTTACTCTGAGCTTCTTCTGTCGTATAGAGTTTATTCGCAAAGTACAATTATTTCAAAGTGTTTCTTACACTGATAAAGGGTGGTTTCACAAAGTGCAGTGATTTCAAGAGTGTTCTTGTGTTACAAAGACTTATTTTGCAAAGTACAGTTGTTTCAGAGGCTTATTGGGCTATTGGGCATAGTTACAAGTCCTGGCATAGATTTCTGGCATATGTATGTGTGTGTGTATGTTCGTGCATAAATTCAAGGGCCTTCACTAGTGTGTTGATATGACAGAGGCATTTTGGAGATCCAGTCCACTTGTATTTAACCATAATATTGCAGAGAATTGGAGAGTATTTAAGCAGGAATATGTATCTTTATAAAAGCAGCTTTTTCAGACAAAGATGCAAGTACAAAGGCATTAATTTTGCTTAACTTAGCAGGGTTTGAGGCCATTGAAAGGGAGCATTCATTTGCGTATGCACCAGCAGTATACAGTGCAGAGGGGGAAACCCACCATACTGTTGTACCAGCTGAGTCAAGGGAAGACCCAGAGTGTTTGAAGTGTAAATTTAGAGAAATGTTCAACCCCCCCCAGACAAATGTTACATTAGAGAGGCACCTATTTTATACAAGAGACTAAAAGCCAGGAGAAACTTTTGCAGCTTATATCACTGATCTGGGAAATAAAGCTAACATGTGCAAATTTGGTGACTTGAAAGATGAGTTAATAAAGTACAGGCTTGTGTGTGGCATTAATAATGCTGCAGTAAGAAAGATTTTTGCTTCAAAATGTTGAGCAAAGCTATAGAGATTTGTCAATTGTATGAGCTTTTAGAAAGGCATGCAAGTATGCTTGCAAGTGACAAAAGCATGGTTTCAGCAACTTCCGGAGAAGTTCCAGAGTAAATATAAATAGCATGCAGCATGTGGCTAGCAAAAACAGGTCTAAGCACCTGGCAGCTGCAGCCCCTGCAGGTTTCTCTGGGAGATCCCTTAACTTTCCATCAAGTTCCAAGACCAGCTTAGTGAAATGGGCATTCTCAGTGCAGTACAAGGGTGAATCAGAAAAACCCAAGTCAAGCTTTAGTGTCAACTGTTGAAATTGTGGTGCCAGTCATGAGTCAAAAAGAGAAAAGTGTTTAGCATTTTGTCAGCAATGTCACAAGTGTAAAAAATGGAACCACTTTCAAAAATTTTGCAAATCAAGCAAGTCCCATTCAGTTACAAAGATTGGACATTCAAAAAAAGCAAGTTGATCAGGTACAACCCTACTTTCTATGTAGAAGGTGTGTCAATGGTTGGTGAAAAGGTTAATGCAATAGATTTGTTTTCAAAGAACAAAGTGTTCTGTACTGTCCTGATTAATGGTAAACCCACGGAGCTCAAAGAAGACACTGGTTCAAAGTATAATGTTATGTCAGCCGAAACATTTGCTAGAGTGAGAGCTGGTGAGCAACTTAATTTGACTAACTGTGAAGCTTGTTGCTTATGTAGGTGAAGAGATTCAGACCAAAGGCTCAGTAATGGTTTCATGCTATTCGGCTGGAAACAGTTACAGCTTGCAATATTATGTAGTCCGAAGACCTGTGCAGTCATTATTAGGTCTTAGAGACAGTATCTTTTACCAAAGATGTCCATAATGTAAGCACATGTCCTAGTTCCAGCTTCACTGATGCCATTTTCTCAGAGTACGCTGATGTTTTTGATGACAAGTTGGGCAAACTTCCAGTTGTGTACTCCATGAAAATAGACCCAGTGGTCAGACCATCAAGGAGAGTTCTGATAGCTATGCAGAACAAAGTCAAGGTCCACTTGGATAAAATGGTGCAACAAGGTGTGATTTGTCTAGTCACAGAGCCATCTGAGTAGGAGTACATAGTAGCTGCTCATAAGAAGAGCTCGGATGAAATCAGAATATGCATTGACCCAAGAGACTTGAACAAAGCATTAAAGAGACCCCATCATCCTATGCACACAGTTGAGAAGGTCACTGTCCTGATGCCAAATGCCACTGTTTTTTCTGTCTTGGATGCAAAGAGTTCATTTTGGCAAGTGATGCTTGATAGCATATACTGACTACATCCAATACTCCATTTGGTAGATACAGATTCCTCACAATGCTTTTGGTATAAATTCTGCAAGTAAAGTCTTTCAGCGTGCAATGGAGCAAATGTTTTTGGGTTATCCATGTGCCATTATTGTGGATGATTTTATGGTTGGAGGCAATGGAGAAACAGAGCATGACAAAAACCTTAGAAAAGTTCTGGATAGAGCACGTGAAGTGAACTTAATCCTCTGAAATGTAAATTCAGGCTTCCAGAAGTCATGTATGTAGGTCATTTATTCACTAGTACTGGCTTACAACCTGACCCATCCAAACAAGCAGCCATTCTTGAGATGCCAGCTCCAGATAATGTCCAAGCCCTACAGCATTTCCTTGGTATGGTTAACTATCTGGGCAAGTTTATACCTGTCTTCAGTGAGTTATCAGCACCTTTGAGAGAGCTGATGCACAAAAATGTTGCCTGGTCATAGTTAGAACAGTACCAGAGAGCATTTGATAACCTCAAGCAGAAAATTGCCACCCCACCTACATTGAGATACTATGATTCCAATAAACCAGTATTTTTTTCTTGTGATGCTTCAAAGTTTTGTCTTGGTGCAGTTACTCTCCAAGAGGGTAGACCTGTTGCATATGCATCTCAAATGCTTACCCAAAATAAAATGCAGTATGCTCAGATTGAAAATGAAGTTTTCTAAGTTCCATGATTATATTTATGGTTGAGCTATCCAGACTGAGACTGATCATCAGCCTCTAGTCACTATTTTAAAGAAGCCTATGCATACAGCTCCACCAAGATTACAAAGAATGATGCTTAGATTGCAAAAATACAACTTCAAAATGGTCTACACAAAAGGCAAACTACTTTATCTGTCTGATACCTTATTCAGATCACTCAGAAGTACTACAGAACATGTTGATGCAGTGAATTTTGACTTCAATGTCATGTAAGTGCGTAATTTTTCTACCACTAGATTAGATGAGCTGACAGATCATACAATGATTGATCCAGTTTTGCAAAAGCTCAACCACTTCATTAATGTCAGATGGCCCTCAAAGCAATCATGTGGACCAATAGAATTGCAACCTTATTTTCCATACCGAGAAGATATGTTGATGGAAGATGGTATAATTTTCAAAGATCATAAAGTTGTTGTTCCTACTTCCTTGCAACATGAATACATTCAGATTTTGCATTGTGGCTGCCCAGGTTCTGACTCTACCAAAAGAAGGGCAAGAGGACTAGTATTTTGGCCTTCTCTATCAAATGATATAAATAAAGCGCTTTCCTCTTGTTCAGTATGCAACAGTACTAAACTGCATTTGCAAAGAGAGATGCTTCAGCTAAGCCAGATTCCTGAACTACCTTGGTCAACTGTAGCTACTGACATATTTGAGTGGAACAATAGGCATTACTTAGTGCTGGTAGACTCTTACTCAAACTGGCTTGAAATTGATTTGCTACCTAATCTAACTTCCGGTACTGTTATTACAAAGTTGAAATGTCATTTCTCAGTCCATGGTGGTCCACATAGAATTCTGACAATAGTACCCAATTTACCAGTCAATTATTTCAGAAATTTGCAAAAGAGTGGGACTTTGTCCATTTTACTAGCAGTCGAGAATACCTTCAGTCAAATGGCCTGGCTAAATGTGCAGTACAGAGTGCAAAGCAATTCAAAGTTGCTAAACCTACTTCCAATTTTTATATTATATGATCTGGTCATATTTCTAGACCTAGTGTGAAATACACAGCAACCTGGACATGATTGTTTTGTATGTATTTAGTTTTGTATAATTGCATGTCAAGGGATTATTTCTCTACAAATTGTATGTCGATCAATGTTGTTATTGTATGAGCAATTTCTCAAAGAGGGAGGATGTAGAACAGTGTGCATGTATCTTTAAGAATCATTTCCAGACGTAGCATGTGCATATTAATAGTGAGCATGTGCATATAAATACTGAGCATGTGCATATAAATAGTGAGCATGTGCATATAAATACTGAGCATGTGCATATAAATAGTGAGCATGTGCAGGCAGCAGTGCCATTTTGAAAGAACAGCCAGAGGGTGAGCATGTATGAGTGCGGCAGTAAGTCTGTTTATAAATTTATTTAAGTTTAAGTTACAAAGCTTCAATTCAGATATGTTTGTGTATAATAAAGCTGCTTGAACTAAACCCAGGACTGTTCGTCTGCTTTGTCCTGACCAGACGAGTGACAACAAATAAGCCCCTAAGGCAAAACTCATCAAATGTCTTGGTCATAGCTGACTCCATAGTGAGACACACACATGTTCCCCTCACAAGACTAGACAAGGAGAAGGTCACAGTCAGCTGTCTATCAGGTGACAGGATCCAACAAATCGCACATGCACACAAGTCACTCAACAACAATTACCGTTATGACTCTGTCATAGTCCATGTTGGAGTGAATGTCTTGAGACATACCTCTCTGGACTATATGAAGACAGGCATGACAGAACTCTTTGATTATGTGTCCCTGACAGGTATGTCTGTAGCCCTAAGCAGTATCCTACCCTCACCCAGGATGATGCCACAATATATATACAAAAAATGATTGATTTCAACAATTGGCTCAGCTTCTAGTGTCTGTCCAGGGGGATCCAGTATCTGTCAGCCTTGGAGGATATGTTAGACAGACCTTGCTGCTTTGCTAGAGGTGGTCTGCACCTGTCCCCCTAGGCTTTCAGATACTGGCAAAGGCCCTTGCCTCCCCCATAGTGCCTTTTTTAGGCAATGTTAAAACAACAAATTTTCCAACGTAACAAAATCTAATTGAGATAAACTCAGGATTGTGTTGCTTAATGCTAGAAATGTAAACAATGAAACTACACTCCCTGGAAGCACACTTCACTTTGGAGGATGCTGACATCTGTGCAGTTACTGAGACATGGTTCAAGGCCAGTGAGAGTATATAATTCGTGCAAGGCTACACTGCCTTCCACACATACAGACCTCAAAATGAGTGTGAAGGAACCAAAGGTGGAGGTGTATCCATCTTCATTAAAACCAGATACACTCTGAGTTTGGTCAAACAGCATGACTCTCTTGAACTACTCCATGTTCAGTGAACTATTGGGAAAGTAGCACATCATTGTTAGCTGTAGATCCCCCACCATGAACCAGGATAAGTACACTGCCTAGGTCAATTTACTGGAATCCCTCACCATACAGTCCAACACCTTAGTCATGGGAGATTTCAACTATCCTTCCATAGACTAGGAGGCATACATAAACAAAAACACACTATCTCAGAGGTTTCTGAACTTTGTTAACACAAATGCTGTGAATCAGATAGTCTGCACCCCCACTAAGGGCTGTAATGTCCTGGACACAGTACTCACCAAAGCGTGGGGTCACTGTACTTCCCCATAAGTGATGCCCTCCCTGGTTAGGTCAGACCACAAATCAGTCTCATTTGAAATAACTACTGAAATTGACACCCTCACAGGAACAAAAATTATAAAAAGTGTCATCAAAGCTGACTACAGCCTACCAAGCAATGGTATAAAAAAACTTCATACCACCTGCTATCGCAGACACCAATGATGCAGAAGTGTATGCAAATGCTCTGTACAAACATTTAAGTGACTGCATAAACTCTGCTGTACCTAACTGGATCAAAACCAGTTTTGCCTGTTAAAACACAGTGGTAGACTTCAAGTATAAACAGATTATATAACAAGTGGAAGAAACTGTTGCCCAAAAGCAAGAGGGATATCACTCTGCAGAGGAAGAGTTCCCTCCTAAGCTAAACAGGAAAATCAGAAATGTTGTAAAGTCTTCTAAAGCAAATTATGAAACTAAAATCACATCCCTAGCGAAGGATAATCATAAGGCATTCTTTAACTATGTCCAAAGACTAAAAGGGAATGCCCAGCTATGTGCTGAACTGGTTGTAGAGGGGATCACTCACTACACCGGAATATATCACCAACCTGCTAGCTGACAGATTCAGCACAAATGTCACACCCCAATCCTCACCTATCATATCCCAAAGCATACCTGACACCAGCCCTCTGTCTACTATCTCTATAGAACAGGTCATCTCTGCGCTCACCAAGGCCAAAAACATGGCCTCAACGGGACTAGATAGTATCCCAGGTTGTTTACTAAACAATCTAAAACAAGAGCCACATGCTCCAGGGATCTAAACCTTGTCATCGCAGTGAACAAAACATGCTGGAGGGATAGGTTCCTGACCCAGAGACTCCCCATACTCTGGAATAGACTGCCCATACATGTCAAGCAGAGTGCCTCCTTGACCGTCTTTAAAAGGAACCTTGACGATTGGATGGTAGACAGGAAATTCACCCTGGGGATCATGTCAGTCACCCTGCTAGACAGGGGTCCAGGGAACTAAATATTGTGGGAAGAAATATCCAGGGAATTGTTATGGATAGGCTTGTATAGTCCCTAGGGCCGATAGCCTAGTACCAACCTATGACCCTATGAACCTAAGACTTAGCAGACCCACTTGGATTCTGTTTAATCATAGCTTGAGAACTGGCTATATTCCTACAGAATGGAGAATATTAAGAGTAATCTCCCTGCACAAAAGGTGGTCATCAACTGACCCTGGGAACTACAGAGCCATATGTCTAACCAGTTTCATCTGCAAGGCCATGGAAATAATTATTATGGACCTTATCAACAAGGACATAGGCGACTTTCAAATGCTAAACCCAACCCAGTTTGACTTCGTTAAGTGTAGATCATGCTTATTAAGCCTAGTAGACTTCTTTGAGAATGTCACCAACACCATAGATGAAGGTAAGATAGTGCACACAACCTGTCTCGATCTTCACATGGCTTTCAACACAATTCCCCATTCTGGCATCATTGAGAAACCCTCCCAGATAGGGATTAACCGTTATATTACTAGATGGGTAGCCAATTGGCTCCCCAACAGAACAAACTTTGTCAAAAATTGGTGACTCCACCTCCTCCAATAGACCTCTCACCAGTGGAATACCACTGGGGTCTGTGCTGGGCCCCTTACTGTTTGGCATCTAGTTCTCCAAACTCCAGGCCAAAGTAGATGGCCTTTGGCCACCATGTTCAATGATGGTTGCAAACTGGGAGAAAACATTGAGTCCCCCAATGATGTCAATGTATTACAAGGGCTAACAAACAAATTATTGGTGCCAAAGCCATGGTCTAAAACTAAATGCAAAAAAATGCATTATTATTCCCTTTGGCAAAATGGAATTCCCTACAAATTACAATATTGACAGCACCCCCCCCCCCGAGTTCCAACCCAGTGTTGCAAGACTTGAGAACACAGGTTTATAGCAGTCTGAGCTTTGACCACCAAGGTTCTACAGTGGTAAGGAAAGCATTCTACCTAGTGGGCCTCATAAGCAAGGGCATAGCATCCAGGTCAAGGGATGTTATAACTCCACAGTACTCGACTCTCATCAGACCACTAATAGAGTATAATCCACCCTGTTGAATGTACCTCACTAGACATCTACAGCAGCTGGAGAGACCTCAGAGGTTTTTCACTAAGAAAGTACAGGGACTTCAAACCATGACCTATGTGGACAGCCTAAAAGCCCTGTCACTTTACTCTTTATCTTATAGGCTGCTGAGAGGGGATTTGTGCCTGGCCTATAGGGCAAAATCCAGCCCTGTCCTAATGAAAATGCTGCACATCCACAAGTCAAACGGCTCAAGTCACTTGCTTTAGGGATCTCACCCTAGCTTGTGACATTAAGAGATCATGCTGGAGAGACAGATAGTCTCCAAGAGTTTGCTGCTTCTCTGGAATATACTCACTATTCATGTAAAACAGCTCCTCACTGACCCTATTCAAATGCATCCTAGATAATTGGATGGGAGCCACAAATTCGCCCCAGGGGTGGTGCCCATGTCTTTCATGGACAGGGGGCTCTGATGTCGATCACAGACCCTCTCTATTCATAAATTCAGACTGCGAACTGCCAAAAAAAGAACAAATGGGGATACTTGGGATTAACACGGCCAGGCTTGTAAAGGCTCTATGGCTGCTAGCCTAGTAACCTCCTATGAACCAAGGAATCTATTTGTTTTATTAAAGTTCTTTAAAGTTTTTTAAGCTGCTGTGTTGATCGGTCATTTTCTTTTATTCTTTTCAATTTGTGTTTATTTGACCATCCTTTATTCTTAGTAGCCATACTTGTTTCTTGATTGCTTCTGACATTTTAATTTATATTGAATTTGTGCATGCACTGACCATATCTATGTATGCAAATGTGTTTTGTGTCTGAGTTGCTGATGAAAATGCTTCTTGGACCAACCTGGTTAGGAAACAGACTGAAATAAACTTGTGCATTTGTGTGTGTGTGTGTTTGTGTGTATGTGTGCTTGTGTGTATGTGTGTGAGTCTGCATGTGTGTACATGTATGTGTGTATTTGTGTGTGTGTGTGTGTGTGTGTGTGTGTGTGTGTGTGTGTGTGTGTGTGTGTGTGTGTATGTACGTGCGTGTGTGCATGTAAGTGCTCATTTGATTTTGAATGGTAACAATTACAGGCATTTTTCAACAAATTACAAACCTAAATGAGAAACCATTAAAATTATGGCTATGCCGTGTGACAGAACCTATAACCCTGGTAGGTCTACTTATGTGAAAAGACATTGTATGAAATACTGAAACTCTGTTCCCTGAAATGCATTAGTCAGCCCTTACACTGCTCACCCATATCTAGAGTGGCATAATGGATGAGGTACTGGTCCTCTATTCTAGTGAATGTGAGTTTGACTCCCAGCAGGGGTGATATAATGTTTTTTTTTTTTATGTAGGAGGGTTGGCATAGTGGTTAAGGTCTTTAATTTGCTGATACAAGGCAAATGGTTTGATTCTGACCTCTGGTTATTGGTTAATCTTGTAATAATCTATAAACTGATTGCCTAACATTTACCTATGAAACTATAAAGAACATTTCCCACAGTAAACATAATTTCATTTGTCATTGATACTGCTTCTGAATACAGGAAAAAAAATCCCAACCCATTTGTTCCTCAGCTTACATCACTAATTATGTCTTTATTAGCATTCAAATGTTGGGCAAGTCTACATGTCTGCAATGAGGCTCTGGAGATGAAGACGTGATTTATGGGAAGTTCCTTTCTGCTGACATTGGTTCATTTTGGAAGTGTGATCGATTAGTTTATGCTGCCTCAAAAGCATGAGATTCTGTATGTCACTGCCTCCTTCTGAAGGATCTGCTCTTTCTCCTATATATTTATTTATTTATTTTACATTTTTTGACCAGGATAGTCTAACTGGATATATGTCCATTTTCAGTAGAGGCCCGGGGAGAAAAGCTCCAAGCATAGGCAGTAACAAAACACAGAATGTATACAATAGTAACATGAGAATGCTATACATTGTTTTGATTGTATAGGTAGTAACAAAACATAGAATATATACAATAGTAACATGAGAATGCTATGCATTGTTTAGATTGTACATGAGATAAATTTGCACAGAGTCTAATAGTAGGTTTAAGCTGAGATTAAAAATCTGAGAAAAAAGCAACATATGAGAGAAAATCAAAATAAAGAGTTAATAATTTTTTTTTTTTTTTTTAATACAAGAAGGAAAATCTCGTTAGGTTAACTTAGCTGTTAATAAGGTAGGAAACATAGAACAGTACTGTAGAGAAGTATAGGGAGTACAACGGGAGGCATTGAGGTATCAGTCTGGGATATTCCTGAGTACAGTCCAATAGAGAAAACTGGTTTTGCGCTTGCAGTTATTTGAACAACCACTCCTTCAGATTACTACACTATCTCCAGACCCCCCTAACACAATATTAAGGCATCGTAGGGATCAGTTCTTCTTCACCTCTTCTCTCTCTCTTTGTTCCCTTGGCCTAGATTCTTGTGATCTCAGTACTTACTCTGTATTAATGATTTGGCTCTTTTTAGAACTAATTAGTCATCTGCCACCATTACATCTCAGTGACATCAAGACCTGAAGATGGTCAGTGCCCATACCGCTCAGCCTTTAGTGCAAGAAATCTGGACAAAGCCTGACAAAATGGGAGGACAAAGGCACAAAAATAGGGACATATGTTAAAATTGCTCTTATAAACTTAGGATTTGAAGCTCTAAACTCAAATGTATGCCATTATTTGGTGACTTCAGTTCTCATATATTCCCAGTGATTTGCAAGAAAACTACAAATTTTATGAGGAACAACCTAAAACATGAGACAAAAATCTGGACATTCTGCAAAAATCTGGACAGTTGAGAGGTATGTGACAATGCCTGAGTCACACACACACACACACACACACACACACACACACACACACACACACACACACACACACACACACACACACACACACACACACACACACACACACACACACACACACACACACACACACACACACACGCACACACACACACACGTCTCATTCAACATCTGTAAATACAAGACCATGTTATGGCATTACAAATGATGAAACAAGGATTCAGACATATGCAAAGGCACAGACAAAAACACACACAGATACTCACATGTGCACACACACACACACACACACACACACACACACACACACACACACACACACACACACACACACACACACACACACACACACACACACACACACACACACACACACACACGCACACACACATATACGCATATGCCCGCATACACCCACAGCCACACACACACAGTCTCATGCATGCATACACATACAAGCATGCATACGCATGCACACACCCCCACATACCCCTCACACAAACATACTAGGGTTACCACCTGTGCCCCTTTGTGCCAGTCCCCATTTTGGCCATTGCACCTCATAAAAAAATGAAAAATGGCAAATGTCCTGAAATGTTAGAGACTAAACGTATTTCCAAAGTTTTCTTTAATACTTCCATAAAACAATTATTTTGTATTTGAAACACATAAACATTATACAAACAGCATAAGCAACTCAAATGTTACAAGACTATACTTTTTTTTTGGCCAAAAAGGGAGGTTCAGTCATTTGCAGTGGCTGTGACTATTGTTTTTGTCCCACTGTGGGCAATTTAAAAATTGGCAGCCTTAACACACACACACACACACACACACACACACACACACACACACACACACACACACACACACACACACACACACACACACACACACACACCTTTACAGGTCTATATTAAAAGAACTAAACGACATAAGAGCGAGCGCTCTTACATCAACATGTAAAACCCGAAAGCACAATACAACAAAGTTATGGAGCAGTGATTTTTTTCCCAGGGAAAAAAAATTCTGCTCCAAAAAAAAAATGTACAGACAAACTAAAGTGGGGGAGCTTCAGCCCCACCCCCTACTTAAATATACCAACTCCAAGATCGCACCACAGTGGAGGAAATGGCAAAGTCGTGAAAATGGCTCAACAATTTATTTTCCCAGGGAAAAATTGCTGTTCCGTTTCTTCATTGTTTTGTGCTTTTGGGTTTTATGTGTCAATGAAAGAGCATTTGCTCTTTTCTCGTTTTGTTCTTTTAATATAGACCTGACTTTACATATCACTGTCTTTGGTTACATTCTTCCTTTCTCGACTACCCGGACATCTCTGAGGAAAAATGTTTTGTTATTTTCTCTTGTCATGGGCACACACGATATAAGCCATGATGTAAAATTATATTTGTAAGGGGCAGCAATTGTTTAGCACAAGGACTCCAAAGGTTTCAGCTTTAAACTGAAATTAAATGCATGGAATTAAGCATAAACAGAAAAAAAGTGTCCAAAGTGATGCATGCATTACTACTTATCTGATTATTGGCTTTAATGTAATAATAGTTTTAGTTTAATTATTTGCTACATACGTAAGAGATCTGGTCCTCAGAACAATTTTCATCTGTGACCTTGGCCAAAAGGTCAAGGGTGAATGCAAGTATTGGGATAATTAACAGCAACCAATCACCCAGCATGATTTTGGTAAGAGAGAGGAAACTGGACACCAGACATTAGGACTTACCCTTAGCTACTGAAGGTGTGAAGCATAAACCTTCCACCTAGACATAATTTTAAGGTATCATTTTATCTATAATTCCAGATTTAGGGCATATATCATAGGGAAAAAGGCAGTTATATTGAAAGAGAGTGATAGTGCAGGAGTTTTGTGTACAACTCAGATATTTTTGGCTACTTCTCTGCCCAAGTCTCACTGACAGAAAGCAGTATTGTAACCACCTTTTCCCACTCAGTTAGTTAACTGTCTATTTCTTCTCTCTTTAGTTCTTCTGTCCACTGAATATTTATGTTAACTGCTTGACCACTTCATATAGTCTATTCTTCCCTTAATCTTTTAGGCCTGATTGTTCCTTCCAGATCTTGTTGGTTCCTTCCAACAAGCTATCGACTGTGGTTCAATGCCCTCTCTGTCTAATTTGGAATATTCTTTATTAACTTTTCTGTGTTTTACTTTGAGCTGAAGTCTCGTTTGTTTACTAAAGTCAAATATAAATGCTTTGATCCAACTGGAGGTTTGTTCTCCTGCATTTTACTGTCTATTCGTTGTTATTTCTGTGTTGCATAAAAAGGCATTTAGATTTTTTTTTATTCATTGTTTAATGAGGTTCCTGTTTTTCAGGACAGACATGTTCACTCTCTGGTTAGGTGATTTGCACAGACCGATAATATTTGCAAGTAGAGGGTAACAGAATCGAACTCAGGGTTATAGTGTGAAGGCAGTTATATGTAGCTGGGTTATAGGATGATGGTAGTTAATAGTATCTTTAACCCTCTGTGCTAAGCTGCCAAACTAAGATATGTGCTATTTGTAAAATATCTGAATTATAACATTATGGTATCAAACTAAAATATTTTGCATTTGTTAGTTAACTGCTATTTTTTATACGGAACACAGCTGAAAAAGATTCCAGTCTAGATTCATTAGCATACTGTGCAAATGGGTAAATTATTGAAAAGCACTAACAACTGCCAACCTCAGACCAAATCTTGTAGGTTATTGTTTGGACCCTGGAATCATGCACCTGAGTGGTAGTCTGATGAATACAGATGGGGTAGAACTATATTCATTAAAATAATGCTACCATTGTTTCTCAGAAAATGTGACCCTACAAGGTTCAAACCTCACATACCCTGATATGCAAGGCCATGGAAAGAATCATCATGGACATGATAAATGAGGACATAGGTAACCTGCAAACACTGGACCCATCCCAGTTTGGTTTTGTTAATGTAAGGTCATGCCTATTAAATCTGGTGGGCTTTTTTTGAGAGGGTCAACAAAGCATAGGATGAAAGTAAGACTGCACACAGCTTACTTCGACCTGGCCAAAGTTTTTGATCCAATACACCACTTAGACATTATAAACAAACTCATTAAGTTAGGTATAAACCCTTTTATCATCCACTAGATAGCCAAATGGTTCCCTGATATTACCCAGGAGGTCAAAATAGGTGAGGCCACCTCCACCAAAAGTCCAGTCACTAGCGGAGTCCCCCAGGGCTCGGTACAGGACCTGCTCCTTTTTGGAATATATTTCTCTGAAATGGAAGCAAATGCTCAAGGTATATGGCTGACTAAGTTTGCAGGTAATTGTAAGCTGGGGGTTGTCATCAACTCCCCTGCAGACACTAGCATTCTTCAAAAGGTCTATCTCTGATTAATAAATGGTGCCAAAGCCATGATTGTACCCTTTAGGAAATCAACCATCCTAGCTAATTACCATGTTGATAATGCAACCCTAAGAGTCGACCTAGTGGTCAAAGATCTGGGTACACATGTAGACAGTAGCCTTACCTTCAGCCACCATGTGGTCACAGTGGTGAGGAAATCCTTTTATGTTGCACAAGTAAGGGCATGGTATGTAGGTCCAAAGAGGTCATTATCCCACTGTATTCCACTCTTATCAGACCAGTCATAGAATACAATGCTCCCTTTGGTATGTCCTGACCAGGCCTATGCAGCAACTAGAGTGACCGCAAAGGTTATTTACAAAAAGAATACAAGGCATAACAAATCTTCCTTATGCAAAGCACCTAAAAGCCCTTTCCTTCTACTCAGTCTCCTGTAGATTGCAAAGAGATGACCTATGTCTGGTTTACAAGGCATCTGCAAATCCCACACTTATGAATCTCCTACATATTTGTAAGTCAAAGAGCACCAGAAACACAATGTCTAAGGACCTGAATTTTGTATGTGACATAAACAGAATATGCCAGAGAGATAGAGAGAGATAGATATGTGTCACAGAGACTGTCCTTCCTATGGAACAGGCTTTCCATCCATGTGAAGCTGAGTTTGTCTATTACCCAGTTTAAGTGCAACCTATACAAGTGGATGGGGAATAGGAAATACAGTGGGCCTGGCTTCCATGTCCCTTATGGACAGAGGTAGCTTATAAATGCCTAGCCCATAGGATGCAGGACATCATTATTCTTTCGGAAAAACTTGGCTAGGCTTAAAAGGCCCTTTGGGTTGTTAGCATATTGACAGTCTATGAATCTATAAATCTGTGAGTTACGTCAACGAAACTGACATGTCGAATGATATATGTGTGTGTGTGTGTGTGTGTGTGTGTGTGTGTGTGTGTGTGTTTGTGTGTGTGTGTGTGTGTGTGTGTGTGTGTGTGTGTGTGTGTGTGTGTGTGTGTGTGTGTGTGTGTGTGTGTGTGTGTGTGTGTGTGTGTATTGACTGCAAGCTGTTCATTTTTACTTTGTTCTGTATTACACCAAACTTATCTGAGTGATGTATGTAGAATAAAGTAAAAATGTATCATGCACCTGAAAAAGTTCTCTTTCTTTTTCTTTAATGATTTCCAGTGTGCCATTCATGTTTGATTAAGTGGGTCTGATGTCATTATGTGTTTGGGAATATGTACGTAAGAGTGTGAATGTATGTGTGCATGTGTGTGAATGTATGTGCTTGTGTGTGTGTGTGTGTGTGTGTGTGTGTGTGTGTGTGTGTGTGTGTGTGTGTGTGTGTGTGTGTGTGTGTGATCTTGGTACCGGCTGAGTTGCTGTCTGTTAGTGCGAGATCTCTCACAGCAGGGTAAGGAGGTTTTCCTTATGCTCTCTGTTCTGCAATGTCACAGATGGTATATTTGTTTTCTGTTTTTTTTTTAATGATTTCTAGTGTCACTAGTTTTATATTAACTGGGTTCAATGTATTGAATTGTGATGCCCATTAGCTCAACTGGTTAAACATTGGTGATGGAGGTTGATTGCCAATAGGTTCAAATCCCACAGATTCCTTGGTATGCAGAACATACAGGGGCAAAACCTTTAAGGGGTGGATTTGGCGCAATGGTTAATGTCTTCCCTCATAGACACAAGGTACAGTGTTTAATTCTAACCTCAAGTTATTGGTTAGAACCAAAATGTTCCTTCAGGGCAGTAAGCCTAGTATTCACCTATGAAAAGCATAAGTTCACAATAAATTAGTGAAATGTAGCATTTTAATGTAGACTACACACACACACACACACACACACACACACACACACACACACACACACACACACACACACACACACACACACACACACACACACACACCACACACACACAAATATATATGTGTATATATAGACAAACACACACAAACACACACACACATATATATATATATATATATATATATATATATATATATATATATATAAATAATATAAACAATGTTTTTGAAGTGTTTGTAGATTGCTAAAGACCTTGTTGTTGATGGTGCAGTGCCTTTAAGTCAGGTATAGCTGCTGCTCTGTATGTTCAATGCTGCCTTGCTTCCTTCTCAGGGGAAGTGCATAACAATACCACTGTGCATAACAAGAACCCAGACAAGGAGGAACTCCTGGAGTCTCATTGTTCTGCTTAGCAAAATAGAAAAGAGGCAAATAATGGAATGGAGAACTAAATTAACTCAAATAAAACTACTTTGGCTGTAAAGATATGTTAAAACATCTGTATGTTTTATGTGAAGTGTTTACACTAGCATTTGACCTCTGTTGCTTCTGCATCACAAATTCGGAGAACTCATACATTTGCATTTGTAGCTTGTAGAGAACTTTAAATATAGAAGTGAAAAGATTTTATTCATTTACTTATTTGTTTAGTGGGTTGGTGGACAGGTCAAACTGACCCTTTTCAACCACAATCAGAGCCCGTAATAGAACAAGAATACAGCAATATGTTACAATTGAGTTGTGATTGCATAAACATAGCATAATTCACACTGAGTGTATCAACAATCAATGTAGATGGTACAGTGATACTCACTTAATGCTGCTGCATCAGAACAGGGGGTTCTCCAGTTCAATTCTCAGCTGGGGTGCCTTTTGTGTGGCGTCTGCATGTCCTCTCTGTATTTGCATGAGTTTTCCCCAGGCGGTCTGGTTTCCTCACACATTCCAAAGAATTGCATCTAAATTAGCTGTAAGTGTGAGTGCATGCATTGTAAGAGTAACAGCAACAGGGATTAGGAGGTAAAGGAGCAACAGTTGCAGCAGGAGGCATCTGAGGAAGATTTGCAACGTGATGATGCTCTGGTGCCTTCTGCAGGAGACCGTTATGAAAGTCAAGTTGAAGGAAACAGTGGTGACTCTGACACAGGAAATGTTGCAGAGTAATGGGCCAAAGGGTTCCCATATTAACAGGCAGCAGATGAAGCTTTGTGCATCTGAATAGAATATCTAATGGGAAGATTTTTCTGGAATTTTCTGTAGATGCTGTCAGTCCAGAAGACTATGATTTAAGAGAATACCTGTTTGATTTAGTAGTGATGGAGAGGTACATTAAAACAGATGAAAGAAATAGATTTCAGAAAGTTACTAAGGCCCAGAGTGTGAGAAGAGTGTTAAAACAGATGAGCATAGTAATCAGGACTATTAGGAAAAATTCACGTGATATGAAAGAAACAAAGAGAATATATTACCCTGAAGTTAAACTAATAGCAGATTAAGTGCTACCACAGGAAAAAAGGGCAGACTAACAAAGGAAAAGAAGGAAACAAGTAAATGCCACCATGGATTTACCTCTACTATTGTCACAAATAAACTAAAATATCATCACAAGCAATTCATGGATCACCCAAAATGATTCAATAGAGAACTGGGAAACAAAGCAAAATATATATATATATAAACACCACCAAAAAAGAAGAAATAGGCATTTTGTGGAGAAATATTTATGAAGCCCCCACTGAACATAACGAATATGGGATAATGAATGAATAAAAGAATTAAAAGAAACAGTAAATAGCTCTAATGTAGAGGATATTAAGTAGGATGATGTAAGGACCAGAAAAAAATAAGAAAAACTTCTAAATGGAAAACCAAGGTCTCAGATGCAGTACCTAGATTTTGGCTGAAGGTATTAGCATATTTACACAAAGATTTAACCCGAAGTAAGACTTACTTATGCGCACATTCTGAACAGACCCCATCCTGGTTAAAAAGAGGGAAAAACAACACACCTCCTTCAAAGCTATCAGCCAGGAGGATGGTGTGATGGTTGAGGTGCTTACCTTCCAGACACAGAGTGCAATGTTTGACCCTTACATGGGGTAATTGGCAAAGCTTAAAATAGCCCACAAGGGTAATTAGCCTATCTCTAACCAAAAACTTACCTTCTGATCATGTGCAAGTTGTATCCTGGAATTAATGCAGCTAGAGTTTATAGTCATTTAGAAAACAAATTCAATTATGGCAATAGAACAAAAGAACTCATTTGGAACAAAGGATCATTTATTGCTAAATAAAGCAACAACAGAGAATTGCAAAAAGGGGAAGGATTTAAGTATGGTATGGATAGCTTACAAAAAGCATTTGACAGCATCAGACATTCATGGATAAAGGAGTGCTTACAGATGTAAGATACACCCTACATTGATCAGTTACATTAAGGTGACCATGAAACAGTGGCAAACCACTTTGCATTTGAGCCATGAATATTCCAGGGTGATTCTTTTGTCATCACTACTGTTTTGTCTTGCCCTTAACCTATTAACAGATTAGTTATGGTTACAATTTGGTTCCCAGAAAACAACATTGTTTAAAGATTTATCATCCTTTTTATGGGTGACTTTAAACTGTATAGTTCATCAGATGAGGAGATGAAAGCACAACCCCAAATGGTTAAAACTTTTTCAATGATATGAGTGATATTTGGTCTTGAGGATTATGCAAAAGCAAAATTTAAAGCAAGAAATATGCAATGTTAACAGAATATCAGCCTGGAACAGGAATGTGATATAAAATAACTTGAGCAAGAGGGTGTGTATAAATATTTGGGAATAGATGAAGGACCAACAATAAAACATTAACAAATACAGATAAAACTCAGAAAGGAATACTTCAGAACACTAAAACTGACATCAAAGACTACCTTGACAGCTAGGAATTAAGTCCAAACTATAAATCAATTTGCTATTATTGTTTTAACTTACAGTTTTGTGGCGATTGACTGGCCCTAAAATTTATTGGAGCAATTGGACATGAAAAGAAAAATGCTTACCAAATGATATATAAAAATCCATGTACATCAAGGTTATATATTCCTCACTCTGAAGGAGGTATGGGCCTCCTCAAAATTGATTGTATATGTAGATCTACAGTTATGGGACTGCATACATATCTGTTGGCCTCATAAAATCCAAACATAGTGAAAGTTTAAAACATGGTGAGAAGAAATCTAAGATGACACCTCTGCTTTGCTTAGCAGAAGCATTTTGGTGTCAGCAAGAATGGAAATCAATCCGGCAGAAAGCAAAAATCAGACAGCAACTGAATATGATAAAAATCAAAAGAGAATATGAGGAGAAGAATCAGATGAGAAGAAAAACATTTGAAAAATCTATAAATATATTGGTGAGTACAGAGATCTCCAGGAACAACCTCATGTTGACTAAAATGTGGCGCAGGAATTATTAAGGAGAAGTGAATTGAAACAAAAAGATGAAGGGTTAATAATGGCAGTCCAGGATACTGGATTATGTACATTGTTTACAAAATCCATTGAAAAAGTGGGAGAAACAAACAAATGCAGGTGTAAAAAAGAACTGGAAACAGTCACACATCTTGTTCCTGGGTGTAATACACTCATTTCAGAGAGACTATATACTGAAAGGTACAAAAATGTGGCAAGACTGCTGCATTGGGTATTGTGCAAACAGTACAATATAGAAGTACCTGAGAAACACTGGAAACATGAACTGCAAAACGTTATAGAGACTGTAAGTTTCTGAGTCCCCCAAGCCTTTTTGTGTTGGAGGGAAACCTTCTAGCTTATCAGTGGGAGTGGTAAGCACTAGGTAGCCTATCTACCACAAGAGGAGTGGTTTCTGGCCCAGAAATTGTAGTTTATTGGCTGTTTGGGCAGTTTTTCCATATCTTTCAACTTTCTGGATTAAAAGTCTGCATTTGCGCTTGTTTCCCACCTCTCCTGTAACTAGACAACTCCAGATACAGATTTGCTGAATCCAGGACTGTTTGTAAAGTTCTGAGCCCCCCAAGCCTTCCTGTGTTGGAGGGAAGCCTTCTAGCTTGTCAGTGGGAGTGGTAAGCACTAGGTAGCCTATCCACCACAAAAGTAGTTTCTGGCCCAGAAATTGTAGTTTATTGGTCGTTTGGGAAGTTTTTCCATCTTTTTTAACATTCTGCTTTAAAAGCTCATGTTTGAGCTTATTTCCTGCCTTTCCTGTAACTAGTCTAGTCCAGATACAGACTTGCTGTATCCAGAGCTGTTTGTAAGCTTCTGATTGGTGCCAAAGTCTGCTCTTCAATTTGTCCCTTAGATGTGCTAGTTCTCTCCTCTCCTGCACTTTTACTAGCTTATTAGTCTAGCACTTTACCAGATTTCTTGTAGCAATTATTGTAGCACACAAAAGTGCTATCACCACTAAATGTTCTACAAGGAAACAGCTCCAGTACTTATTATTAATGCCCACCACTCCAGGCATGTCTAAAGGTCAGTTCCCTGTGCTTTCGCCTATTAACCTGGTGAACTTGAGCATCCTGAGGCAATGTATCAGTTGCTTTATGTACACCAACAACCCTCTCCTCTTACCTCCCAACACTCAGACTTGTGAGAGATGCACTTATATATCCAAATTGGAAGCCACGCACTCTCCAGCCAAGACCAGAATAGCTGGTCAAGAGGAGAAGGTCAACACTTGCACTACACCACATGGAATACATAGCCCTCCAGAAGACACACCGGCACTGCCTTCACATAAAAAATCAAACCACACACCCACCTTCCCGAAGACTCTCAATAAAAATCTACCTAAATAGCAGAACTCTCCAAGGCAGAAATGCACTTGACCACCACAACAGAACACTAATCACGTGACACATAACTCTCCTAAACAGTGTGCCACTCAACCAAAGCCAATAAGACAAAACAGCATGCCCAACACACTAGTCATAGGTGACTTGATAGTGAGGCAC
This sequence comes from Protopterus annectens, assembly GCF_019279795.1. Classification (NCBI taxonomy): domain Eukaryota; kingdom Metazoa; phylum Chordata; order Ceratodontiformes; family Protopteridae; genus Protopterus; species Protopterus annectens. Next base: position 1,466,764,437 of record NC_056726.1, read on the forward strand.
ACTGATGATCCACTCACTAGGTTGAATAAAGAGAAAGTAACAGTCAGCTCCCTGTCAGGTGCCAGGATCCACCACATAACGCACGCACTCAGGTCCCTCAACAACAGGTACAAATATGACTCTGTCATTATACATGTGGGTGTGAATGACCCGAGACATACTTCCCTGGACTACATGAAAAGAGACATGGAGCTCTTGGATTATGTAGCCCAGGCGGGTATGACCCTAGCCCTGAGCAGCATCCTACCATCACCCAGAATGATACTACAGTACAAGCAGAAAATGATTGATTTCAACAACTGGCTAAGTTTCTGGTGTTATTCTAAGGGGATCCAGTATCTGTCTGCCTGGGATGACATGACTGACAGACCTCGATGCTTTGTCAGAGATGACCTGCATCTGTCAGCCCTGGGCTTCTTGATACTGGCCAAGGCTCTTGCCACCCCTATTTTTTAGGTGGTGTTCCAAAGACCGAATTACCACTGTAACAGCTACAAACAAATGCAATCTGAGGGTCATGCTGCTCAATGCTAGAAATCTAAATCTCAAAATGCATTCGCTCGAAGCACTCCTTAAAATGGAGAGCATCGACATTTGTGCTGTAACAGAGACCTGGTTCAAGGCAGCAGAAAGCACCCCTACACTACCAGGCTGTAACTCATTCCACACCTTTCGGTCCCAGAACTTGGACTTAAGGTCCAAAGGTGGTGGCGTTTCCATATTCATAAAGTATGTGCACACCTCCAGACTGGTAGCCCATCATAATGCATCAGAGATACTTCAGATGCAGGTAACATTGGGTAAGACAGAGATTCAGGTAGTAGCCTGCTATAGGTTCCCAACCATGTCTCAAGACTCACACTCCACTTTCCTAAGCACCCTGGAGAATATTAGGGTCCAACCTAACACTCTCATACTGAGTGACTTCAATTACCCCTCCATTAACTGGGAAAACTACTCATGTACCAATACACTTGCCCATTTTCTGGAATTCATTAATTCTAAAGCACTGGACCAACTTGTTCTTACCCCCTCTAGCGGTAGCAACATCCTTGACCTGGTCATTACTAGCATGGGTGACTGTTGCTCTACAAGAATAGTCAACTCCTCCCTGGTTAGATCTGACCACAAACTAAACACCTTGGAAATCGACATCCCTCTCACCCTCCCCCTGAAAAGGTAACCGCCATGAAAAACTTCTCCAAAGCTAACTTTAGGCTCCTAAAAACAGTGGTGGCTAACTTCACGCACTCATGCAAATGGAGAATAGTTGCATGACCGCCGAATCATACACCAATGCACAATACTCCAGGCATTACAGATATAAATTACCAGACCTATATGGTACAGTATCACAATACTCTAGGCATTACAGATATAAATTACCAGGCCCATATGGTAGAGTATCACAATATCCCAGACATTACAGATATAAATTACCAGACCCATAGGGTACAGTATCACAATACCCTAAGCATTACAGATATAAATTACCAGGATTATATGGTACAGTATCACAATACCCCAGGCATTACAGATATAAATTAGCAGAGCCATATGGTACAATATCGCAATACCCCAGGCATTGCAGATATCAATTACCAGACCCATAGTGTACAGTATCACAATACCCAGGCATAACAGATATAAATTACCAGACCTATATGGTACAGTATCACAATACCCCAGGCATTACCGATATAAATTACCAGACCCATATGGTACAGTATCAGAATACTCGAAGTATTACTGATATAAATTACCAGATCCATATGGTACAGTATCACAATGCCCTAGGCATTACTGATATAAATTACCAGGTCCATATGGTACAGTATTACAATACCCCAAGCATTACCTTTATAAATTACCAGACCTATGCGATACAGTGTCACAATACCCCAGGCATTACAAATATAAATTACCAGACCCATATGGTACAGTACTACAGTACCCCAAGCATTACCGATATAAATTACCAGACCCATATGGTACAGTATCACAATATCCCAAGCATTACCGATATAAATTGCCAGACCCATATGATACAGTATCACAGTACCCCAAGCATTACCGATATAAATTACCAGACCCATATGGTACAGTATCACAATACTCCAGGCTTTACAGATATAAATTACCAGACCTATATGGTACAGTATCACAATACTCCAGGCTTTACAGATATAAATTACCAGATCTGCATGGTACAGTATCAAAATACCCCAGGTATTACATATATAAATTACCTGAGCTATATGGTACAGTATCACAATACCCCAAGCATTACCAATATAAATTACCAGGCCCATATGGTACAATATCACAATACCCCAAGCATTACCAATAGAAATGACCAGAACCATATGGTACAGTATCACAATAGCCCAGGCATTACCAATATAAATTACTAGGTCCATATGGTACAGTATCACAATACCCCAAGCATTACCAATACAAATGACCAGACCCATATGGTACAGTATCACAATAGCCCAGGCATTACCAATATAAATTACCAGGCCCACATGGTACAGTATCACAATACCCCAAGCATTACCAATAGAAATGACCAGACCCATATGATACAGTGTCACAATACCCCAGGCATTACTGATAAAAATTTCTTGACCTGTTTGGTACAGTATCATGATAGCCCAGGCATTACCGATATAAATTACCAGACCCATATGGTACAATATCACAATTCCCCAGGCATTACTGATATACATTAACAGACCCCTACGGTACAGTGTCACAATACCTCAGGCATTACAAATATAAATGACCAGACCTATATGTTACAGTATGACAATACTCCAGGCATTAGAGATATAAATTACCAGGCCCATAGTGTACAGTATCACAATACCCAGGCATAACAGATATAAATTACCAGACCTATATGGTACAGTATCACAATACCCCAGGCATTACTGATATAAATTACCAGACCCATATGGTACAGTATCAGAATACTCAAAGTATTACCAATATAAATTACCAGATCCATATGGTACATTATCACAGTACCCCAAGCATTACTGATATAAATTACCAGGCCCATATGATACAGTATTACAATACCCCAAGTATTACCAATATAAATTACCAGACCCATATGATACAGTGTCACAATACCCCAGGCATTACAAATATAAATTACCAGACCTATATGGTACAGTATTACAGAACTCCAAGCATTACAGATATAAATTACCAGACCTATATGGTACAGTATCACAATACTCCAGGCATTACCAATATAAATTACTAGACCTATATGGTACAGTATCAGAATACTCAAAGTATTACCGATATGAATTACCAGACCTATATAGTACAGTATCAGAATACTCCGATATAAATTACCAGACCTATATGGTACAGCATCACAATACTCCAGGCATTACCAATATAAATTACCAGACCTATATGGTACAGTATCAGAATACTGAAAGTATTACCGATATAAATTACCAGACCTATATGGTACAGTATTCAGTACTCCAAGCATTACAGATATAAATTACCAGACCTATATGGTACAGTATCAGAATACTCCGATATAAATTACCAGACCTATATAGTACAGTATCACAATACCCAGGCATAACATATAAATTACCAGGCCCATACGGTACAGTAAACACTTAAAGAATGTTCCTGCCAGAGCATGACCTATTTAGAGAAAACAGTTCATGTTGTAAAATTACAAAAAAATTGAAATAATGAAATAAAAAATCAAAAAAGATAGAAGATTACATTGATGGAAATTTAGACAATAGAGGTTGCACTGTCAACATTGTATTCAAAATGATAGCTCTTACAACAACAACAAACAAAGGCACCACTACCAGGATCTATTCCAAGTATTCTAAGATATCATATTCTTCTGTTTATCCACAATATGGGAACTTATTGGCCACACAACAATATAGACAGTTCTTTTCCGAAAAAGGAAAAGGGATTATTCAGATTTCATTTTCAGTTGAAACGTTCTACCTCTTTTAATGCATGATAATCTTCTGGTAAGTCTAGACTTGCAGAATAGCTATGTAACACTCACAAACCTGACACATTATATCGTACATTAGATTTTGTGCAGGAGGAGCTCTACTTTTAGTTCAGCTCTTTGTTATCTGGTGTCTTTCTACTGCATCCACAATGTCAACCGAATGCATTGCTCCAGCAATGCTCACCTCAGACTCATGGGGATTATCTCTCTATTCAAAACCTACATCCCAGCCTTAAGTAACTCATCCTGACAGCATTGCAACTGTTGAGCTGATTCTTAACAGCCAAAAACTTTGAACAGAAATCATGTCTATCTTGAAAGAGCCAAGAAATCCTTCTATTAGTTATATCTGTCTGAATGGAGCAGATTTTTCTCTTAGTGCCAAAATCAGGGCTTAAAACCAGTCTGAAACTCATTCCTTAATCCCTAGCTGTACTTTGCTACCTTATTTGCAGTCAACTGAATGGCATAGAAGGATAAATCCATTGAGGTGCATGCTGGGGCAATATTTAACAGAGGGTATTAGCACATCATCTGACAAGGTCCGAGGGGTAGCGTGTAATGGGGGTATTACCATCATTACCTCAAAGTGCATGCCAAGGAAATACACCCTTGAATACTTTCAGAATATGGGCATTTATGTGAATTATATAATACTGGATTTAGTTTCCTTTCAGGTAAACATTCCTGACCGCAGTTCAGACAATAAAAAGCAACGATTCCTGTTCCTCTGAACATGGTTCATTAGATGATAGATTTTGTCACACATCCATGCCAAAAGTCTCTGATAGTAAGGACTCTTTCTTCAAGGCATGGACATGTGTCTTCTTCCATTTTAATGGTTCCTAGTAGAAGATTAGGTATGAAGAAGATAAACCAGTATCTCAACAACTTGTAGAATCAGTGCTGCCAGTTACTTGAACAAGTTCACCATGTTGTATTAATATAGAAAAAAAATGAAGGAATAGCCTTTTGAGCTATTTGAGCTATGCTAAAACACCAAGCAGTAGCAGTAAGAAATATTTGTAAATTAAACACCAAACAGTAGTAAAAAATCTTGCTGCTATCAAAATTTCTTCACTTTTGTGAATAAAAACAGCTTCACTTCTTCTCATCAGTTTTGTTGTTTTACTACCATTTGGTGTTTAATTTTCATATATTTCTTACTACTATGCCTGGTGTTTTAGCTTATGCTCAAATAGCTCAAGAGAATATTCCTTAATATTTTTTCTAGTTGTTTGGACCTTTATAGTTGGATCCTGACTACTATCTGACGCTTTAAGCTAACTAAGCTTCAGGGTGCTCACACTGCTTCATTTTTGTGCTGAATTAATATGGAAATTTGTCCAAAAGCTCAGTCAGATTTCAAGAAATTTAGACCTAATCTTTGTCTAATGCTTTACTTTTATTTATTTAGCTGTCATTTACAAAGCAGGTAGGTGGACGGGTCCAAGGACCCTTTACAACCATAACCCAGAGTGATAATAGACTTGAAACTTTTCTTTCTCCAGCAGAGAAGAAGTTATGTCATTTACAGGTAAAGGATATCTGTCTGGCTCTGATAGCTTTCAGAAAAGTTTTAAAGTTAGGAGCCTTACAGGTGGCAATGGATGATACAGCACCAACGTGGGAGATCAACAACCACTTACCTGTTCTTTTGTCTATGTACATTTGATGCAGCAATTCTTAAACTCGCTATCCAAAAGAAGTTGACTTTCAGGTCATACATATTCTGAGATAATGAAACACTCTGGAAGGCATTTTAAGAAGAAGGATCACATAATTTATGAGTGGGAACAAGATGGGCAGACCTTTCTCATCACCACCAGAATGTGGGGTCTGTTTATACCTCATTTGAACCATCATCTTCCTCTGCTTTTCTCAATATACATTCATAGCCAAGCCTAGGTGACCAACACTTGCTTAAGCACCTGAAATAAGGGATTTCTGGATGCATTTCTTTCAACTCTTCTTATTTTAAAGCTGCAGTTGAAGCTGAAAAATTAAGTAAGTAAATAAACAAAGAAGCAAATCAATAAATAACTAACTAAATAAATAAACAAATATTAAAATCAAGTCCATTTCTAATTGCTTTTCTATAGTGAAGACAGTTATAGTTCACCATTTTGGTTCAGATGTCAATAGGTCAGCCTATCATCTGCTTCTTCACAGCCCTCTATTGACACAGCAAGTCTCTTCATCCCAGCCTTAAGTAACTGATCCTGGCAGCATGGCGGCTGTTGGAAAAATTCCTAACAGTCAGCAGTTTTGAACAGAAATTGTGTCTATCTTGAAAGAAACAAGAAGGCTGTCTGTAAAAAAAGTCAGATCTGTTTAGATGGAACCAGTTTTCATCTTGGTGTTGTGATCAGAGCTTAGAAACAAACTGCAGTTCATTCATTTAGATCTAGCAATGCCTTTCGACATTATTTGCAGCCAGCTGAGTGACATAGAGTGATAAAGCCCTTGCTGTTGTCCAAGTGATCCAAGTTTGATTCACTGCTCTGGCATCTGACAGAGCTTGTAGGGAGGAACGGAGAGTCCATGCTGGCATGGGAAGATCATTGAAGTTCTGCTGAAGGTCATGAGTTGGGAAAATTGCCAGCTTGGGCTCATGGGTGTCCACAGGAGTTGTGATCACCCTAGAGCCTGGGGTAGGCATGACCTTAGAGGTAACGCCTTATAGCCTGAGCCAGCCCAAAGATAGTGAGCACACTAGGGAAGAGACTTGAGAAAAAGCCCTTGAACACATGATGGTACATATGATGATGATGACGTCTAACTGTGCTCCAAATCCAAATCTGAAGGCTCAAGCTTCCCTTATCACTCCCACCTCCTTTGCGATGGCACCTTCTGGCGGATACTGACAGTTACCCATTCTCTTCCAACTCCCCTTCCCTCTGTCATGGTGGAAATCACTATGGGCAATAACAGGTCAGAGGTCACGATAAATGGAAGAAGGTAAGTGGTAGTTAACTGCTGAGGGAATGTTTAAAAATGCACATGTTCTACCTTATTTGGTGTTGCCTGCTTGGTTTGCCTGTACTGTTCATTAAGGTGCAGTTGTTTCTTTACCATTTTTGTTCATTTGCCTGCATATCCCATTTTGAGGTAAAACAATTTATGAAGGGATTTCACACATTACCTAATGCCCCCCCACACACACACACAGATACCATCCTGTGTCTCCTGCTCAGGACCTACATTTTGTTATTGAAAGGTTGACTGTGCCTCCTTCTGAACCCATTCGTATAGCAGCTCAGATTAATTTCCTCGAGCATTTTGTGTTCATTAGCTGTCAATTTGGCTTGGTTTTCTAGCTACAAGCTATGGTAGGCAAGCAGCCTTATATGCTCTTTTACAGTGACAGGATATCTTAAGAATTGAATTTGCTAGTTGTTCCAGGGAAGGTTTTTCATATATATTTGTAAAAAAAAAAACATGTTACAGAAATGATTACTTACAAAGTCAAAATTGCTGTTAGTCATAATTTTCATACTTTGCAGCCTATTAATGCTAATACATTTTGGAGGGTACATTCACTCCAGTCCAGTGAAAGAAACAACTGCTTTGTACTATAGTGGGCAGTACAGTGATTTCTTTGCAAGACCATGGCATGGGGCACACGTTATCGTTCCTTAACTTTAGGTGAGATGATAAAATGTCAGTATCTACTTTGTGAATTTATGTGTAGCCAGTGTGTAGTTGTGTGTCTAGCTGATAATGTATCTGTTTAGGACTTGAACTTGCAGTCATACTTTTCTAGTAAATTAACTGTTGAACATAGTTATCCAGTCAAGGACATGTGTTTTCCAAATGGCTTTCCTGGTCGATACAGATCCATAAAACAAAAGGTAAAAAAAAGGTACATTCTCCTCCCTGTTGGGCCCTCACTGCAGCCTCTTTTATGCAAAATATATGCAAATAATATGCCTCCATTTGGTTTATACATTAACATCTTTGAAAACAGAAGCATTCAGCCTTTAAACAGACTCAGCCCTGCAGTTAATGTGCAGAAAACGATTACACTAAAATGTTTTGGCATTATGACAAGTATATATCTTTAGCTATGTACTCGAACACATTTGTGCTATGTGTATAAATAAACTTATTAGGATCTGATACATAAAAAAATTATGAGCATCAAGCCTCTTTTACATGCATTTATTTGCAAAACTAAATAAATACTTGTATTGTTTGTATGTTTCTTAACTGCAATTTTCTTTCAGTGGGCCTGTCATAATAGCTGAAAAGAATCATATGCCACTGACCAAACTGCCCATGTTGCAAACAAACAAACAACAAATAAATAAATATATGGCATTTTCTAAGCTGTTCTTCCTATACTTTTGTCCATCACTGTCACACAGATGTTCCTGGTTACCTTCACCTGGTTTTTCAGGTCCTTCCAAAACCCAAACCACCTCTGAGTCAAGTATCTACAGAAGGAGGTGGTTGCCATGTAACATGAAAGTAAGGCAAGGAAAGAAAGAATCACAGAATTCCATGTGTGACTGATTTATTAATGTTAACAAGAGTGTTCTTACCTTGTAGCATTAACATGCACTTCTCTGCACCTAGCACAGGGAAGGGGTTTGGCATAGTGGTTAAGGTATTTGTCTCATAGGTACAAGGTACACGGTTTGATTCTGATCTTGTGTTATTGGCGATGCTTAAGATGGACCTTTATGGCAGTTAGCCTAATATTCGCCTATGAACCTATCTGATTGTTTAACATGCACAGTTGTACCTCTGGCTGGGGCCCTGGCTGAAGAGGTTCTTAAGGTCAAGCCACCCACCCATTAACAATATATATCTGTATATAAATTTATGACAGGAAGTAACTGAAAATACACTGGAAAAATGAGATTATATGCTCGTGGTCAGTTTCCTCCAAGAGTGTTTGGGAAGGTTTCAAAGCTGAGTTGAAGAAACAGAATGACTCAAGGGTCATTTTAATGGACATGGGGGAGTAGAAAGATGTAGGAGTCCAGCTGCTAAAGCAAAAACAGAAGTGGCAAGAAGGGTGATGGACAGATGGACAGGAGACAGTAACAGAACAAGAGCTGATAGAACAGCTTAGATAGTCATGAGTGATAGATGAGGTTTTCCTATACCTAAAGCCTAGATTAAAAACAGAAAACACTGACTGGCATGCTATTATTTGTGCAGGCATGCACAAGTATGTACAGGTATGTGCGAGTGTGTACAGGTATGCACCTAGCAGGCACGTGAGCAGCAATGGAAACCGATTGGCATATGGTAGTAGGGTATACAGAAAGGTAAAGTGGGACATTAGTGGGGTGTCAGGTGTAGGGTGCATTGTATACTCAGGAAGGCATAAATAACATTGGAAGAGATTGATAATGACAAAAAAAAATTCCAGGGGGGACTTTTTTGTAGTGTTTGAGGTTGTAAAAAGAAGTGGAGGCTCCCTTTTGGGTAACTGTGGAATATTAGTAACCAGGAAACAGAGTCGAAAGCCAGTAAAAAAGTTTTAATGTTCACAAACAGCAGTTACACTGTAAAATTACACACTAAAAAGAGTTTAACGCTTTCATCCATCTGGACATCTTCAGAACTAAGAAACAGCCCAACCAGAGCACTTAAATACCAATTAAAATTCAATTAAAAAATCAATTAAAAATGGCATGACCACTAAATAATTAATTCTGATGTTTTAAACTAAAAAACAATACATCCCTATGATATAAATACACTAACATTCTAAATTCTTTAAAAATAAAACAGGTGCAATGGAACACATATCAAGCCCAGATTCATTTAAAGCATTGAGTCTGAACTGCCATTTCAATTCTCTAACTAGTAAATGATCCTCAGTGATTAAACCCCAATCATCCTTCTCGAGATGGTCAGTCAAGTCATAAAATATCCAAATCTATGTCCAGGATTTTTGTCTACATGTCTATAATGTGCACTTGTATCTTTTTTATTTTTAATGTCTCTGACATGTTCATACAACCTTTCTTTCACTCTCCTAATAGTTTTTCCTATATAATATGCTGAACAGTCTAGGCAGCTGGTGGCATATATAGCCCACTTTGTGTTCCAGTTGGACTTTCCATTAATAAAACTCTTAAAGCCATTAAGGATGAACTGGCCCCCTACTAGAATACAGGAACACAGTTTACAACAACCACACTTAAACATTCCCTGCATTCTAACCAAGGCACCCCCACAGTTCCTATTTTTCTGTTTATTCTCCAACAGTTGTTTAAAACAAACATCTTTCCTGTAAATCACTGTTGGTCTCTCCCCCCAGCATTTTACTCAGTTGAGGGTTAGTAGATATCAACAACCAATTATTTCTCAAAATGGCAGCCAATTCATAGCTATCTAAAGAAAAAGTACCTATAAAGGCCCTGTTAAAGTTCATATTTGTAAGCCCATGTATTTCACCAAAATTACCTTCAAGAACACAGCTACTGTTCCTAATTTCACTGTTCAGTACAAACCCCATTGTTATTACATAACAAAGGTAGGTATACCCCATTTGTCCTCTTATAGGTTACCTCATCTAATATTGATTTTAAAAATTCCTTGGGGTACCCTCGCTTAATAAACATATTGAATAATATTTGGCATTCATCAATAAAAGTCCCCTCATCTGAAATCATTCTTGCCAATCTAACCAATTGGCCTTTCACCACTGATTTATTTTGACAATAGGGGTGATGGCTGTCAAAATGTAAGCAACTATTGGAAAAAGTACTTTTCCAAAAGATATTAGATACAAAATAATTCCTATTAGAATCCTTTATAATCCTTACATCTAAATATGAAATACTTGACTCACTATAACCATGTACAAACTTTAGAAATGGTGTGGTGGAATTAATATACTGAAAAAAGCTATCAAGTTTTTCCTTACTTTCTTTCCAAACGATAAATATATTGTCCAAAAAGCGTGTGTAAAAAGCAAATCCTGAGTTAAATGGGGAATTAAACATAAATTGATTTTCCCAATAACTCATAACTAGATTAGGGATGTATTGTTTTTAGTTTAAAACATCAGCATTAATTGTTTAGTGGTCATGTGATTTTTTTATTGATTTTTCTAATTGAATTTTAATTGGTATTTAAGTGCTCTGGTTGGGTTGTTTCTTAGTTCTGAAGATGTCCTGATGGATGAAAGCGCTAAACTCTTTTTAGTGTGTGATTTTACAGTGTAACTGCTGTTTGTGAACATTAAAGCTTTTTTAGCGGCTTTCGGCTCTGTTTCCTGGTTACTAGTATGGATTGGAGAAGAACTGTGGAATATTAGTAGCAGGTGAAGGAAAGAATAAACACACGTTCAAAAATGCGTAAATAGGTGAGACACTTAGAGAACCATACACATAGAGAGCCTTAATGTTCCAGCAATGAACGGGTTAGTGCCCACATGTTATAGTGTCTGTCGTGTACCCATTGTATGTTCATGGACTGCAACTGTGATTTTCAGAACTGCAAGAATTCAATCTCAGTTACAGGAAAATATATACTTACTTCAAAATTGCTGTATCATGGAGTAATCCTTCTTCTTTGAGATACAGCAATCTCTGACTTAGTATACATATGAAGTGGGTGTGTAGATGGTGCAGCTGCAGCCCCCCCCCCCAACATGGGGTGTTTTAGGGAGCTTGCCACCCAAGAAAAATGCTTTAAATGTGGAACAGTGACTTTTGACATTCTCTGTTACCCGTCAAATCTGACTTACATTTTTGTTGTTTTAGGGACTTACATTATCGTGTATTAAACTTTCAAAAGGGAGATATGTCAGTAGCTTGGCAGGCTGCACACTAACCTCTAATGCAGTCCAAAGGCTGAGGGTTCTCTCCACATGCCAGGTGCTCAGGTTTATATACTGACACTGCATTGGGTAGGAAAGGAAGGTTGTACTCCTGAAGTCCTGTCCTGACATTACACTGAGCTCACATTTATCTTATCTTAGATATATATTAAGGATTCCATGGCACATGCTGAAATGAGTAAAGTGCTCATATTTTTTTTAATTAAAACTAAACATAAATTAGCACCAGTTGCTCAACAGATAACACACTTACCTTTGATGCTGTAAGGTCAGGCGACTGGGATCTGTTCCCATACCAGGTGTGTGGATTAATTTTCCAGTACTAACTGCAATGCAGTATAAGAAGGGAGCTGCACTCCCCCTGAGGTACTGTCCTTCAAATGTTATGTTAAACTGAGGTGCCATCTGCCTGAATTGATGGCAGGTTTAGTGGTTGTTAAAGATCTCATGTCATTTTTCAAAGAGAGTATGGATTCTTTATTGTAAAAAGCACAACTCACACATAATCAAAATATTACACATAAAATCAAATTATTGTACACAAAATCAAATTCTTTTACATATGTGAATTTTTATAAACAGAAACACAGTAACAGAAAAATACACTTAATTTTCACTCAACCTCTTCATCTTCATTCAGCCTTCCCATTCTTTCTGCTATAACCTCAATATTCATTTGTTCATAACCTCATTCATCTTTCTTCTTTATTGTATAATTGCACTCAACACTTTCACAACTAAATGAACCGTGCTCCAGATAAAATAACCCTGTCTACCTTCCCTATACTTTTGTCCCATTTTGCTATCATACACACACACATATATAATCATTTCAGTGTTTATTTTTGCAATTTTTATTTTTATATATATTATGCACTTCCCCCCAACACTTTTATTCTACTACACTGTAAAAAACATGCGCAGTATATTCCGTCTGTATCCAGTTCCTTTCCTCATGTATTTCATATTTCATGTTACTTTTCACTGGTAACTTATTCAAGGAAATTCTTACAGTAAATCTGACCACTTGGACCTCCTTGTATAACTTCCTCCTTGATTATAGCAGTTCTTTTTTCATTTCTTTCCATTCCACTCCTTCTTGCATATTCATCTTCACAAGAACATTTTCTGTAATACCATTATTATAACCTCTCCTATTTTTTTTACAATATCATCTAAATTCAATTTCTACATAAAACACATATGGCGATACTTTCTCATCTCATCACACAGTGCAGCTTTCTTCTGACTTTTTACAAAGCATCTCAATACTTTTTACATTTCCATACATGTAATTTTCATAATACATTATTTCCCCTTTCTTTTATTTTACTTAAAGCAAAACTGAAATATAATAAAATAACAAAATCACCAACATGCTATAACCCTCCCGTTTTCCTTTCTTCTGTACAAAACATTGCTCTTTATTGAATTTAATCTTGAACTTCACCTCCCCACAAAAAAAAAAAATATATATATATCTAAATTTCTTTCTCACTTTTACCATTCAACAGATCTGCACCAGATAAATACCCTAATAATCCCATTAAATCGGCATTCATTTCATGAATTTTTTTTTGGAAAACAACTTAAAGACCTTCCACAAGATAAAAACTTTGTTTGTTCTCTGCATAACCTCTTGCCATCGTTTTCTATACACACTTTTCCACCAAAACTGCTCATAAAGAATTAACTTCTCTTAAAGTAAAATACCTCAGCTATACTAACAACAACATCACTAAAGTTTTTACTTTTGTCTTTAATCCTTTCCCCTACACTCTTCTTCCATTTTTCTAAACAATTCAATCATCTATTGTTTATTTTAGCAATTAAAATAACATAATCTGTATAAACTTAACAAAATGGATATATCTATCTATTCCATAATTCTTCACTTAGCTTCTGTTTCTCTATTTTTATTTCCTAACATTACCACATACATTAATAAGGAAAAAATAACTCCAGTTAATGGATACCCTTGCCTTATACCTTTATCCATTTTAACATTCGTACCTAACCAGAGTCAGATCATGATCCATAGACAGGATATTGGACTGGACTCCCCATCCATACTAATATCCCATTACTTTATTGACTGTTGGTCCCAGTTATCATAAAACACTGTTCAAACCAGTCAGTGTGCATTCTATTTTCTTCTTTCCTTTGCAGTTTTTACACAGATATGGATTTCATTTGAAACTTTTATTTCAAATTTTACAGGAAAAATACTGACAGCCATTTGCTAAACAAAGCAAAATACTCTCACATTGAAAGCACACAGTATGAGCAGTAGTCACCTTTTATTTTTTGAAACACACATTTAATTTAAACATAACTGGTATGCCATTAAACTACAATAGACCTGATAGTATTTGTAGTCAAATAGCATACAACGAAGCACAAAACAGTGGCTATGTGAAGGATGCAGGAATTCAAAAGACAAATATGTAATGCCTTTGCTAACAGCCTGGGGTTGCCCACTGGATGCACATGTCCCTTTTCAGGGGCTGACCAGGAGCACTGTCTGGTGAAGTTGCTTGGTCAAAGTCAGATAGAAGACAAAGGCTGAGGGTATCAAACTCTATACTATGGGGGTCAGCTCATTAACAGCTCATGGCCTTACTCATCTGCATTAATTGCTAGACAAACTGTTGTAATCCAAACACAGTGCATTTCACACCAGCATGCCTGCAAAATACAAGCTAAATTAAAACGTATTCATAGTTAAAATATTAACATTAAACTCATAGACTTCATGCTGTCAGTTTTATTCACAGCAAAATAATAAATATACTACCAAGAGTAAAAAAAAATAGGAACGCAAGGATCATACCCAAAGAACAATACAGTTGATTCCTTCTTGGGTGGTGCAGTGGTTAGCATTGTTGCCTCCCAGCTAGAGGTTCTCTAGTTTGATTCTTGGCTGCTTGCATGGGTTTTCTCTGGGTGCTCCAGTTTCCTCCCACATTCCAAAGACATGTGTCTGGAGTGTTTCTCCTGGGACTCTGCTGAAAATGGGCTCTGTCCCAGTTGGACTTTCCCGGTAAACAAATGTTAAATAAATTTTAAACCGTAGCTATTCTGGGATGCAGGAATCGGGTATTTGCACACACACACACACACACACACACACACACACACACACACACACACACACACACACACACACACACACACACACACACAATAATTTACAACTTGCATAACAGCATGAGCATCACATGCTTGCTTGTGATCAAATAAATGAACAAATACATAAATAATGACCTACACATATATTTCAGCTTGCTGCTATGAGAATCATACATTGGGGCACATTATACCTCCCATGTCCTGCTGACCTCTTAACTAAAGAATCAGAGACAAACATCCAAAATCAGAAATGGATTTTAAATACTGGTCATATACCTAGAATGTGGCTAGCATAGCCGTTTTTTTATTATCTAGCAATTTCTGGAAGGTATGCAGCCTGAAACTTGTTTGTCTTTATTTAGTGACTGCCATCCACAACACTTTATCAGAAAGCTACAAATGTTACTAGGACGTATCCACAAATATGAGGAATAAAAACTCAGTCTCACACACACACACACACACACACACACACACACACACACACACACACACACACACACACACACACACACACACACACACACACACACACACACATTATCATTTACAACAACTTGTATGACTGCATACTACAGATATCGCCTTGAAATCAAGTGAATGAAGAAATGCATAAATAACGGCCCAGAAATGTATTTCAGCTCACTGCTGTCAGAATCATACAGTGCAATCCACTTCATCTACCCTCTGACCTCTCAACGTCTTAGCTAAAGAATCAGAAACAAAGTCAGTGATTTTAGTTTTCAGTGTTTTACCAGAAAATGAAGATAATACTGAAGTTCTGCCAGTTAATTAACGGGATTAAGGCTCTAAGCTCTTAATGAGCTGCTCCCTGTAGTCAAGGATACAAGGTTGGAATCTTTCTACCTCCACTTCCCTACTGTGTAACTTTGAGTAAGTCACATAACCAGACAGTGCTCCTGATTTACAAATAGCTTTAAAATAGTACAGCGTACAAATGATATTATATGCACTTTTCCGAATAATGTGAAGGATGAAACTCTAATGACTGGCATTATCTGGGATGCCTTTAGAATGTCACACACACACACACACACACACACACACACACACACACACACACACACACACACACACACACACACACACACACACACACACACCAGCTTTTAGCTCCAGGAATATCACAACTGGTAAAAGTGTCTGTTTTAGCTAATCTAGTTTCTACATGTTTGGCCACTATTGACTTTTTAAAATCTGCATATTCTGTGCTACTCTGTTTGAGATCCAGGAATGCTTTCATTCTCTTGAATGCACAATCTGAGCCAATGAATGACAGAAACAAAACAAGGCAGCAGAACAGCCTCAATCTGCATACAAGGGGACTAAGGCAGCTAATTGACATGGAACATTTTATTTTCCTTTGCAATATTTATGTGGTCCCCTGCCAGCGTTGGGCTCAAGGCAGCCTCCTGTGTCACGTTATGCTGGATCTGGCCCTATATCCAACCATTCATTAATTAGCGGTGGCACCCAGGGATTCTCATATATTATCGTCAATAAATTTATTAACTTACTACCATGCCCATATCTCTCTAATATACCCCATACCTGTGAATGATGCAAATGGTCATAGGCCTTAGATATATCACAAACCACCATTTATATTTCATCCTTTTTTTAACTTTTATACCTTCCAGTGCTTCCTTAATTAGTATTAAGAATCTCTTCCCTTACTTCTCTATTAGCTCACACATCCCATCGCATATTATTTTCCCTAATCTTTGCATTATTCTTAATAGAAAAATCTTCATATAATCCATATTGCACAAGACTACAGGCTACTGTTTTCGTATTTCATTTATCTCCTTTTTTACATATAAACTCTATCATAATTTACTCTAGCCAATCATTAGTAATCCCTTGTTTTAGCCAACAATTCAGAATCTCTACAGATGCACTTTTTTGATAATCACTGAAACTCTTGAAAAATTACACTCCATCAAAACTGTCCCAGGCACACTATCTTCATTCAGTTTACCTAGAACCATATTAAATGTCAAAGGTAATATATTTTTTACCCTTCTTATTATCTTAACATTCCATTCCCTTGCTAAATATTTTCTTCTTTCCGTATAACCATTCCATACAAGTTGTAGCTGTTTCATGATTTTTTTCTGTGTAAAACTGCTGTTCTCTTTAACATCACACAAATGTGAAACATGTCTTCCTGCCTTTTAACTCATTCTTACCCCCACTAGAGGAAGCAACATCCTTGACCTGGTTATTACTAACATGGGCAACCATTGCTCTACACCAATAGTCAATTCCTCCCTGGTTAGATCTGACCACAAAGTAATCACCATGGAAATCCACATCTCACCCACACCCCCCGCAAAGATATCCACCATTAAAACTTCTCCAAAGCTGACTTTGGGCTCCTAAAAACAGAGGTGGCTAACTTCACTGCACCCATGTTAATGAAAAATGGATGCACAACTGCCAAATCATACACCAGTGCACTGTATGAACACGTACCTAAATGCATGGAACCAGCCATGAAAAAATTGAAGCTAGACAAACCAACAAAACAACAAAAAGTGGATCCAACAAATAACGCCAGTCGATGAAAAATCCAAAATCCTTTTACTTGTTAGCTCTTTCATGCAATGTTTAATGTATTGCATGAAAGCGCTAACAAGTAAAAGGATTTTGGATGGAACCAGCCATACCCAACAGAACCAAGATGCTCTCCTCCAAAATACGGAAGCCAATCTGGTGGTCCCCCTGCCATTAATAAACTCTACAACAGAAGGAAGAAACTGTTGCAGAAAAAAGTGAAGTCCCAAGACTGAAAAAACTCCCTTATTAGCCTCAACAAAAAGTTGAGATCCGTCGTCAAAACCTCTAAAGCCAGCTATGAAGGCAGAATTGTGGCAGACACTAAAAACAACCACAAAGCCTTCTATAGTTATATCAAGAATCTCCACGGCAATACCCAGGTTTGCTCTGAGTTACTGCACAATGGTACCTCCTATACTGAGACAACAGATATTGCCAACATACTGGCCGACAGATTCAGTGCCAACTTTACCCCTCTCTCCCCCTTAAGGACCAATCACAATATCGGAGGAATGCCAGGCACCCAGCATTACTGCAGCACAGGTTAAAGCTGCATTGTCCAAGGCCAAGAATACAGCTTCAATGGGACCAGACAATATCCCTGGATGTGTTCTACATGAACTACACAGTGAACTGGCACCACATCTGTGTGCCCTGTTCAATCACAGCCTCACCTCAGGCTTTGTCCCTACCGAATGGCGCACTGCTACAGTCATCCTTCTTTATAAAGGGGGAGCTTTATAAAGACGCTGGGAATTATTGCCCAGTTAGCCTGACGAGTATGATATGTAAGGCTATGGAGTGCATCATCATGGACCTAATTGACAAGGATATAGGGAATCTCCAAACTCTAGATCCCATGCAATTTGGTTTTGTGAAAGCTAGATTATGGCTGCTGAACCTGGTTGACTTCTTTGAGTCAGTAACCAGAGCTGTGGATGAGGGCAAGGCAGCTCATACAGCCTACCTCGATCTGGCCAAGGCCTTTAATACCATTCCCCACTCAGGAATTATTGATAAACTCACCAAACTAGGCATCAACCCCTATATCACTAGGTGGGTTGCAAATTGGCTCACAGAAAAAAACAACAGTGTGAAAGTAGCAGAGTCCAAGTCAGACTGCTGACCAGTCACGAGTGGAGTCCCACAGGGATCGGTCTTGGGTCTTCTCCTGTTTGGCATCTACTTCTAAAAAGTCCTGGCCAACATGGAGGGGCTGACCAAATTCACAGACGACTGCAAGCTGGAAGCCGTTATTAACTCTCCAAGTGATGCAGATATCCTACAGAAAGACCTCACTGAGACCAATGACTGGTGTCAAAACCATGGCCTTAAGCTTAATGCCAAAAATACGTTGTCATCCCCTTTGGGATAAACTCAGTTCCCATGAATTACCAAATCTATGGGAGTTCACTGAACACTGAAAGCGTTATTAGAGTTCTGGGGACACAGGTTGACAGCAACCTCTCCTTTGACCACCACATTGTTGAAGGTGTTTGCCTTACAAACACAAGGTGCAGGGTTTGACTCTCACAAGAGATAATTGGCTAGGCTTAAAATGGCTATGAACCTATGAACACCACACACTCCAGAGACCTCAACTTGATTACCACAATCAACAGAACATGCTGGAGGGACAGTTTCATAACCCAAGGACTGCCCATGCTCTGGAATAGACATGTCAAGCAGACCACCTCACTGGCCCTCTTCTAGAGAAATCTTGATGAGTGGATGGGAAATAGAAAGTTCACCCAGGGGATCACTCCAGTGGCTCTACTTGATAGAGGCACCGGGAACTAACGTCAGGCGGCATGATGCCAGGGCACTTCTATGGACTAGGCTTGTAAAGGCTCTAGGGCCATTTGCTTAGTACACACCTATGAACCTATGAACCTATAAACCTATGAACAAACTTCGCTAACAACAACATCACCTCCTCTTTCTTCCCCTTTAAAAAAAACTGTGTAATATAAACTCTTTCATTCTTTTATTTGTTTCTGTCATGTATTTTCTTTGCTCTTTGCAAACATACACTGTTCCTCCTGTGGACTCTTATATTTTTAATCTTTCAAAAGGGAGTTGGTTTGCTGATGATGTGGAAGTTATTTATTTATTGGCATTTGTTTACCGGGATAGTCCTCTCAGCCAATAAGAGCCCATTTTCAGTCAAGGCCCAGGGGGAAAAGCTCCACAGAAAACATATACAAAGCATACATGTTAAGCGTTTTGACAAGGTTAAACATTCAAAGAAAAAAATAAACAAAATGCTATAATCTATTAGATGGAAAAGTTACACAGAAAACGTATACGTTGCTTAAAAAAATAAGCTTTTACAAGATAGAACACTCAAGGGGACAAACATGCCGCAAGTTATGAGAATTAATTTTTAATTTGGTGATGCAGAAGCAGTTTTGGTAATTCATTTTAATGGGGATAAATGTGAGATTGTATGTATGAAATTTGTACGTAAGAAAGTTGTAGTTCAGTAACAGGAACAGGTTCTACGAAAGATGCAAGATAATGTGGTTGTACTGGAACACCATCACGTTTTCCTTTATAAAGAAAATATTTTTGATTAAAACATTTCTTATTGGCTTTAAAAAGACATACGTCTGGAGCATTTATCTCCGGGCCTCCTCTGAAAATTGGCTTTGTTCCAAATCGAACTTTACCAATAAACAAATGTCAAATAAATAAAAATAAATAATGTATTTATTTATTTACTGGGGGATTTCAGGGAATAGGCTGCACACCATTAAAAGAGGAGTGCTGGTATCAAAAACAATGAGTAGAGCATTGGTGCTGATCCATTTGGTATTTGTTTTTTTTTTTCTGCATCCATTTTTTCTGAACTTATCAAAGTCTGTGAAAGATGTTATTAGGTCAATATTTAAGACATCCTTAGAACCAGTTATTAGAAGGATGGAAAATCCATCAGAACAAAATCAGAGTGTATCATTAAATGAAGACAGCAAATTACCGTTAAACAGGTTATGAAGTGGGAAACTTCATCCAGAGCATGGTAATAGAAAAAAAAATACGAATAGAGAAAATCGGGACCTTTTTCTCTTTTCCCCCTGGGTGGGAGAGTTTTAAAAAAGTCATTATACAGTAAGATAAGATGAATAATGAAAGATTTTTAAAGTATAAAAGCATACAGGAAAGAAATTATAGCACTGGGGAAAACAGAGGCATTATTGCATGTTCTTTTTTTCAGGATGCGAGATGATAAAATGGAAAGAATATCAGAAATGTAGACATTTAGTAAATTTTGTAGGGATTAATATGGAGTTGACATTTATTTTTTATGCAGTAATAATAAATATAATAGCTTCTGACAGGGAAATCATTCTCTGGACATTTGTACTTTAGAAAAACTGGAATGCTACATGTTTCTTTGTAATGAGTAACAAATATTAGATATTGTAGGTATGTGTTGAGATGCATATAATTTTTAGAGAAAATGGAAAGTCGTGTTTTAAAATTGGTTTGTGGTTACTAATGGATTGTTAATTTGAACTTCGTGTCTTTTGCAATAAATTACATTTTATTTTTATTTATTTATTTATTTAACACTTGTTTTCCGGAAAAGTCTGTCTTGGAAATAAACCAACTTTCAGCGGAGGCCTGTGGAGAAACGTTAATTTGGTGATGCAGAAGCAGTTTTGATAATTAATTTTAATAGGGATAAATGTGAGATTGTATGTATGAAATCTGTAAGTAAGAAAGTTGTAGTTCAGTAACAGGAACAGGTTTTACGAAAGATGCAAGATAATATGGTTGTGCTGGAACACCATCACGTTTTCCTTTATAAAGAAAATATTTTTGATTAAAACATTTCTCATTGGCATTACAAAGACATACGTCTGGAGCGTTTCTCTCCGGGCCTCCTCTGAAAATTGGCTTTGTTCCAAATCGGACTTTATCAGTAAACAAATGTTAAATAAATAAAAATAAATAATTTATTTATTTACTTACTGGGGGATTTCAGGGAATAGGCTGCACACCATTAAAAGAGGAGTGCTGGTACCAAAAACAATGAGTAGAGCATTGGTGCTGATCCATTTGGTGTTTGTTTGTTTTTTTTCTGCATCCATTTTTTCTGAACCTATCAAAGTCTGTGAAAGATGTTATTAGGTCAATATTTAAGACATCCTTAGGACCAGTTATTAGAAGGATGGAAAATCCATCAGAACAAATACAGAGTGTATCATTAAATGAAGACAGGAAATTACCGTTAAATGGGTTATAAGTGGGAAACTTCATCCAGAGCATGGTTGTGTCTTTCGGCTTTTCCCGGTTAGGGGTCGCCACAGTGGAACTCTGGTCTGCTAATGATTGGTAGTTGATTTTTACGTGCCGAGTTACCAGCCCTGACGCACAACCTTCAACGAAGGTACGCCCATTCATGCACGTCTCCACGCAGAAGACACTCTAGCTGAGAATCGAACCGGACAGCGTCTTACTGTGAGGCGACAACACTACCGCAGCACTACCACTGCAGTTTCATCCAGAGCATGGTAAAAGAAAAAAAAATGAATAGAGAAAATTGAGACCTTTTTCTCTTTTCCTCCTGGGTGGGAGAGTTTTAAAAAAGTCATTATAAAGATAAGATGAATAATGAAATTAGTAAATACATTTTCATTTATGAAATATTTTATATTCTGGTTGAAAGAGTTTAAAAGTGTAAAAGCATACAGGAAAGAAATTATAGCACTGGGGAAAACAGAGACATTATTGCATGTTCTTTTTTTCAGGATGCGAGATGATAAAATGGAAAGAATATCAGAAATGTAGACATTTCATAAATTTTGTAGGGATTAATATGGAGTTGACATTTATTTTTTATGCAGTAATAATAAGTATAATAGCTTCTGACAGGGAAATCATTCTCTGGACATTTGTACTTTAGAAAAACTGGAATGCTACATGTTTCTTTGTAATGAGTAACAAATATTAGATATTGTAGGTATGTGTTGAGATGCATATAATTTTTAGAGAAAATGGAAAGTCGTGTTTTAAAATTGGTTTGTGGTTACTAATGGATTGTTAATTTGAACTTCGTGTCTTTTGCAATAAATTACATTTTATTTTTATTTATTTATTTATTTAACACTTGTTTTCCGGAAAAGTCTGTCTTGGAAATAAACCAACTTTCAGCGGAGACCTGTGGAGAAACGTTAATTTGGTGATGCAGAAGCAGTTTTGATAATTAATTTTAATAGGGATAAATGTGAGATTGTATGTATGAAATCTGTAAGTAAGAAAGTTGTAGTTCAGTAACAGAAACAGGTTTCTGAAAGATGCAAGATAATATGGTTGTGCTGGAACACCATCACGTTTTCCTTTATAAAGAAAATATTTTTGATTAAAACATTTCTCATTGGCATTACAAAGACATACGTCTGGAGCGTTTCTCTCCGGGCCTCCTCTGAAAATTGACTTTGTTCCAAATCGGACTTTATCAGTAAACAAATGTTAAATAAATAAAAATAAATAATTTATTTATTTACTTACTGGGGGATTTCAGGGAATAGGCTGCACACCATTAAAAGAGGAGTGCTGGTACCAAAAACAATGAGTAGAGCATTGGTGCTGATCCATTTTTGTTTGTTTGTTTTTTTTCTGCATCCATTTTTTCTGAACCTATCAAAGTCTGTGAAAGATGTTATTAGGTCAATATTTAAGACATCCTTAGGACCAGTTATTAGAAGGATGGAAAATCCATCAGAACAAATACAGAGTGTATCATTAAATGAAGACAGGAAATTACCGTTAAATGGGTTATAAGTGGGAAACTTCATCCAGAGCATGGTTGTGTCTTTCGGCTTTTCCCGGTTAGGGGTCGCCACAGCGGAACTCCGGTCTGCTAATGATTGGTAGTTGATTTTTACGTGCCGAGTTACCAGCCCTGACGCACAACCTTCAACGAAGGTACGCCCATTCATGCACGTCTCCACGCAGAAGACGCTCTAGCTGAGAATCGAACCGGACAGCGTCTTACTGTGAGGCGACAACGCTACCGCAGCACTACCACCGCAGTTTCATCCAGAGCATGGTAAGAGAAAAAAAAAATGAATAGAGAAAATTGAGACCTTTTTCTCTTTTCCTCCTGGGTGGGAGAGTTTTAAAAAAGTCATTATAAAGATAAGATGAATAATGAAATTAGTAAATACATTTTCATTTATGAAATATTTTATATTCTGGTTGAAAGAGTTTAAAAGTGTAAAAGCATACAGGAAAGAAATTATAGCACTGGGGAAAACAGATACATTATTGCATGTTCTTTTTTTCAGGATGCGAGATGATAAAATGGAAAGAATATCAGAAATGTAGACATTTCATAAATTTTGTAGGGATTAATATGGAGTTGACATTTATTTTTTATGCAGTAATAATAAGTATAATAGCTTCTGACAGGGAAATCATTCTCTGGACATTTGTACTTTAGAAAAATTGGAATGCTACATGTTTCTTTGTAATAAGTAACAAATATTGGATATTGTAGGTATGTGTTGAGATGCATATAATTTTTAGAGAAAATGAAAAGTCATGTTTTAAAATTGGTTTGTGGTTACTAATGGATTGTTAATTTGAACTTTGTGTCATTTGCAATAAATTACATTTTATTTTTATTTATTTATTTAACATTTGTTTACCGGAAAAGTCCATCTTGGAACTAAACCCACTTTCAGCGGAGGCCTGGGGAGAAAACGTGGGAGGAAACCGGAGTACCTGGTGGAAACCCACACAAACGTAGGGAGGACATGCAGACTACATAATCTCTACTCTTTTTGATAAGTGTTATTAGATCGTCTGTAGCTATCTGTGTTACAACAAACTCAGACAAATGGAATGTCTGTTTAACATCACAGTTGTAGGATGGCATACTCAGAAGTGAAGCATCCCACCTTCTGCTGTATTACAGTGTTAGTGATAGCAAATACAGTCAAACGCATGGGAATAGAACCCACAGTGTTCTGATCTTCCATCATTAGAGTTTATGTGGCCTATCTGTACAGCACTGAGCTGCTAACCATCCGCTTCCTGTATCCCATGGTTTATTTTTCTTGAACTGCCATTTGCATTATTTGTAACACTGAGCAGCTCACATGACTAGACAACGATCTGAAGAAATTCGGCTAGACTCCATATTGCTCTCCTGGACTGCATGCCTAGCAACTTCCTATGAATCTTTGTTGAGATACTGAAAAGTGTATTGCTTTATAACCTACATGCAAGCATAGAATAATTCCTAATTCTACAAAGAATACAGTTTGCACTAACTGTAGGGGAAACATTTTAGAAAAGTTGTACCAGCAAAACATAACCACTCCCTACAAGACATTATAAATAAAACTGACTATCGCCAGTTAGATATAACCTGTTATATCATACAAAAGGTGCCTATGCCTGCTGGTACTGCCTCAAGGACAAAGGATAATAAAAAACATTTTGATTGCCATCCCCTTATAAAGATTAACTTTAAAATTTCAGAACACTATTTTATGCAAAACCATATAGCACTTAGAGACAGACCTTCAGTGTCTAAAGCTTAACCTAATTTAATTTAATCCATGGTAATTTCTCAGCTTATTCTCACTCTGTCTGTCTCTGTAAGTCTTTAATTCCCTGTCCAGCATCTATCCAGGACATGTCCAACAGCTATCCAGGACAATACCTTTACTTGTTTGTACTAAATACTTTTTCTGCAGCTCACATCAAAGGCCTACTCCTCTTCTTGTTCCAAAGCCCTGTTCCCTTGTTTGTTGATAACCTACTGTCTAGTTCCTCCAACTCCCACTTTCCTCATTGTAATGTTGTGCTGGAATGCAATCCATAGGTCTCAACCTGCTAAGAGGCCAATGTGGAACACAGACCATAGCAAATTGAGACAAACAGTCAAAATGTGGAACACCCAATTTTTGCACTGAGCAAAGCATACCTTAACTATGGTCAAGCCCTTTCAACCAAAATATACCATATGTAAGTATTTAATACATATATACACACAAAGATGTAGAAGCAAAATGACAGTGACACAGACACACACACACACACACACACACACACACACACACACACACACACACATGCAAACACACACACAGCAGTAATTTCACTGTTGGTATAATTTATGTATTTCTTTATTCATTCAGAATAAAACATCCAAGGATACATTGTCAATTAACTGGCTATAACTCTTGGGTACAAATAGTCACACACAAAGATGCAAAGGCACAGATATACAGGCATCCCACCACATACCCACTCACAGAAATGTATCCAGCAATTAGTGCCACTTGTGAGCCATCACTTACTCACTCACAGAAATGTACCCAGCAATTAGTGGTGCTTTACTGACCCAGTACTTCTTAGATGTTTCAATGTGATTCACTGACAGAAGAAATACATATTGTGCCAACAGTAACGTCACTGCTGTCAGACACACACAATCCAAAGCATTACATCTCAATTGTCCCTCCTCACATATAGACATACAATGTTCTCACCTATCCCTGACTTTGCTGAATGTTCCTGATTTTTTTCTCATATTGGTGTCTGTTCTTCAGATATTTTTCACATATTGAGGACTGCAGTTCTCAAGTAATCATTAACAGTTTGAGTTTTAGACTTCATAAAATGCATGCTAAGGCAAAGTCTGTTATTTTATCACATTTTAAGCATATAACAACATTTAAAATCTGATTTGGGAACCTTGTCTCCAGTTTTTTTTTCCTTCATCCTTAATTTTTGAGCCAATATATTGTCAGATGCTTACATACACTCCATACCTTTCAAGTGTCCAGATTTTTGCCTCATATTTTTGGCCTTTTCCTTATAAAATCTATGGTTTTCTGACAAACCAGTGAAGGCTGAGTCTCTAAATGATTGCATACATTTGAGTTTCAAACTTTATGTCCTTCTGAAAATGCATGCTACCACAGTTCTGTTATTCTACTAACTCTCTAAGTTTATAAAAGAAATATTTAAAATGGGTTCCTTTTTTGGGCCTTTGTCCCCCATTAATTAAGGCTATGTCCAGATTTATTGTGCTAAGAGGTTGAGAGCTATAAAACACACACACACACACACACACACACACACACACACACACACACACACACACACACACACACACACACACACACACACACACACACACACACACACACATTCACCTTTGTCATATCTCTCAAATGCCCAGAATTTTGCAGAATGCCTATTTTTTTCCTCATATTTTGGTCTGTTCCTCATAAAATATGTAGTTTTCTGGCAAATCACAGGGGATTGAAATAAGATAATGACAGAAATTTGAGTTTCAAACATCATGTCCTTCAGAACATGTATGGTAACATAAAACCTGTTATTCTAGCAACTTTCTAAGTTTATAAGAGCAATATCTAAAAATTGTCTCTAATTTTGTGGCTTTATTGGCTTTGTCCAGATTTCCCTACTTTAGGAAGTTGAGAGGTATGCATTTAAAGAGAGGTGGAAAAAATAAAATAGAAGCAAAACAGTACCAAAGAAAATAACTGCAATACTGACAGGTAAAACGATTCATAGGTTCATAGCTTCATACTAGGCTATCTGCCCTGGGGCAATTATAAGCCTAGCCCGATTCTGTATGGCTTACGCCACCCCTTGATTTGAGTATACTGTGCCCTTTTTAAGGTTTAGTTTACTGTGCCTCTGTCTAATAGTGACACGGGAGTAATCCCTGGGACAAACCTATGATCCCCCATCCACTTATCGAGATTCTTCTTGAAGAGATTCAGTGAGGTGCTCTGCCTCACATGAACTGGAATTCTATTCCAGAGTGAAGGGAGCCTCTGGGTTATGAACCTGTCCCTCCAGCAAGTTCTATTTATTTCTGTGCTGAGGTTCAAGTCCCTCGAGCATGTGGCTCTAAGGGATTTAGATTTACTGAGGTGAAGCATGTCCATTAATTCTGGATTTGACATAGATTTGTATGTCAGGCATAGATCGCCTCGAAGTAGGCGGTATGCAATTGAGTAGAGCTGGAGTTTTTTTAACCGAGCAGCATATGGCATCTGTTTGAGACCCTTGATCCTCTTGGTGAGATACTTTTGGGGTCTTTCTAATTGCTGCAGGTGTCGGGTAAGGTACATCCCAAAAGGGGCATTGTATTCTATGATGGGCCTGATGAGGGATGAATAAAGGGGCATGATTATCTCTCTTGATCTAGATGTGAAACCCTTCGTGATGAGGTGGGCTATGTAGAAGGTCTTTCTAACCACTTTGGCAATGTGGTTTTCAAAGGAGAGATTGCTATCAACTTGGGTCCCCAGGTCCCTAATAACTTCCTCTGTACTTAATGGGTTTCTGCCTATGTGGTAATTTGTGGGAACATTGTTTTTGCCAAAGGGTATGACTATACATTTTTTGGCATTTAGCTTTAAACCATGGCACTGGCACCAGTTATCTGTCTCTGTGAGACCTTTTTGAAGGATGTTTGTGTCAGCTGGAGAGTTGATTATGGCGCCCAGTTTGCAGTCGTCTGCGAACTTGGTGAGCCATAGTCCTCCCACATTTGCCTGTACCTTGGAAAAGTATATACCGAACAAGAGTGGTCCCAGGACAGAACCCTGTGGGATGCCACTTGTGACCAGTTTCGAGTCTGACATGGCTCCAGCAACTCTCACTCTGTGGGTTCTGTCTTTGAACCAGTTTGTGACTCATCTTGTGACATAGGGGTTTATATTTAAGCTGGATAGCTTATCTATGATGCCCGAGTGGGGTATTGTGTCAAATGCCTTTACAAGGTCCAGATAGGCTGTGTGGACTACCTTCCTTTCATCTATGGCTTTGGTGACTGTTTCGAAGAAGTCAACCAGGTTCAAAAGGCAGGATCTGCCCTTGACAAAGCCGAACTGGGTAGGATCTAGTGTCTGTAGGTCCCCAATGTCTTTGTTTATGAGCTCCATGATGATCCTCTCCATAGCCTTGCAGACTAAGCTAGTCAGGCTTATGGGGCGATAGTTTCCAGGGTCTGTAGAGGCTCCACCATTGTGGAGTGGGACCATTGTTGCTTTACGCCATTCTGTGGGCACATATCCTGTAGTGAGGCTGAGATTGTATAGCTGTTTTATTTGAGGGATTAGTTCCTCTTGTAGTTCATGTAGGATGCAACCTGGGACACCATCTGGTCCCATGGAAGCAGTGTTTTTTGCTTTGGAGAGGGCAGCCTTCACCTGAGCATCTGAGATGTTTGGGAGGCAGCCCTCTGCCAGGATAGATACTTGCTCTTTTGGGGAGGGGGAAGAAGTTTGCACTGAACCTGTCTGCCAGGATATTGGCGATGTCTGTGGGTGCAGTGTATTTTTGTCGTTTAGAATCAACTCAGAACAAGTCTGGGAGTTGCATCCCAGGTTTCTAACATAACTGAAAAAAGCCTTATGATTGTCTTTGGTGTCCTGTGCAATTTTTCTCTCGAAGCTGGCCTTGGAGGATTTTATGAGGGATCGTAATTTTTTGCTAGTACTGATCAGAGATGCCTTCCCTATTAGGGATTTTGCTCTATCATGTAGTAGCTTCCTCCTTCTGTTGTACAGTTTATTTATGGCAGGGGTCCACCAGACTGGACGCCTGCCTTTGGTTGATTGGGTCTTGGTTTTGTTTGGGATAGCATGATCCATGCATTCCTGGAGATGTCCATAGAATGCATTTATATAGGATTCTGCAGTTTGGGCTGTAGTTTCCACTGGCTCTGGGGCCTTGAAGGATTCCACTTCGGTTTTGAGAAGTGAGAAGTTTGCTTTTGAGAAGTTTTTCACTGTGGTTTTCTGGGCTGGGGTGGGGTCGGGATGTGGACATCCAGTGAAATTAATTTATGGTCTGATCTTACCAATGAGGGATATACTTCTGGTGTGGAGCATAGAGTCCCCATGTTGGTAATGATCAGGTCTAGTATGTTGTCCCCTCTTGTGGGAGTGGTGACTAGTTGTTCCATAGCATTTGAGTTTATAATTTCCAGGAATCTTTGGGCTAAGGTGCTGGGGCTTGAGTAGTGCTTCCAGTCAATGTTTGGGTAGTTGAAGTCACCCAATATAATGGTGTTCAGAGAGATCTTCATGTTCTCCAATGTTTTCAGGAAAGCCGAATGGGATTCCTGACTTTGAGAGGGTGGTCTGTAGGATGCTATAAACTGAAAAGCAGTCTTGCCCACTGTTAGTTGCACATAGATGGTCTCCGATACTTCGTGCAATGCCACTAACCTGGAGGTGTGGATATTCTTGATAAATATGGAAACTCCCCCTCCTTTTGTGGTTCGGTCTGGGTTTTGGGGCCGAAAAGCATGATATGAGGTATAGCCTGGTAGTGCTGGGGTGCTCTCTAGAGCCTTGAACCAGGTTTCTGTCACTGCACAGATATCGATGTTCTCCATACTGAGGAGAGCTTTGAGTGCGTGCATCTTGAGGTTAAGACTTCTGGTGTTTAGCAGCATTACCCTTAGTTTCTTGTTCCTTGTGCTGTCTATGGGGGTGGGTTTGACTTTTGAGCCTTGCCTAAAAAAGGCACTATGGGGTGGCAAGAGCCTTTGCCAATATCCGAAAGCCCAGTGGTGACAGGTGCAAGCCGTCCCTAGCGAAGCAACGTGGCTTGTCGAGCATGTCATCCCAGGCTGACAGACACCCCTTTGAATGACACCAAAATTTTAGTCAATTGTTAAAATCGATCATTTTGTCTTTGTACTGTGGCATCATTCTAGGTGAGGGTAAGATGCTGCTCAAGGTCAGGGTCATACCAGCCTGGGCTACATGATCAGAGAGCTCCTCTATGTCTCTTTTCATGTAGTCCAGGGAGGTACGTCTCAGGTCATTCACACCAGCATGTACAATGACTGAGTCATATTTGTATTTGCTTTGGAGTGACCTGAGTGCTTGCATTATGTGTCGGATTCTAGCACCCGACAGGCAGCTCACTGTGACCTTCTCTTTATTCAGCCTGGTGAGTGGGACATCAGTGTGTCGGACAATAGAGTCACCTATAACAAGAGTATCAGGTGTGTTATTCAGCCTTAAGGGCTGTGGCTGCTTGGCACACTGACTTTGTGGGTTATGTGTTGTGTGTGTTTTGTTTTGAGGTAGCGTTTGCTTGGATGTCTGCTTTGGAGGTCTCTGTTGCAGAGGTAGATTTTTATTTAGAGCCTCCGAGTATGTTTTTGTGTATTTATGTGTTTGGTTCGCTGATGTGGTGGGACTATGTGATACTGGAATTGTGTTGTGTGAGGTTACCTTCTCCTCCTGACTGGTTACACCAGTTTTGAGATGAGAGAGCTCAACCTCCAGTTTGGCTAAATAGTTGCATCTCTCACATATATTTGAACCTGTTTGGAGGAGGAGAGGGTTGTCCGTGTACATGAGACAGTTGTAACATTGCCTCAAAATTCCCAGATTCACCAGCTGGACTGGAGAGGAAACCATTGACTGACCTTTGGACATGCTAGAGTAATAGGGAAACTGAATTTAAGATGGACCAATAGAGGACAGGGTAATCGTAGAGAGTATAAGAGTAAGTAGTGCTTATGGTTTAATAGTGCTAACTTGTAGGATTACTTAATTGGACCAGTGAAGGGCCTTAGAATGAGAATATGGTGTTTAAATTGAGAGATAGAGCAGTTCTAAGGGAAAAAGTGAAGAGCAGACTTTGTGGAGCCAGGAATAGTTTAAACCCAATTAGGCGGCGCTGCCCGCTGTTGCGCTATGCTCAAAAATGCAAAAGAGGGTTTTAAGAGAGGAAGATGAAGGAGTTTTGGAATTGACCCAAAATGGCCAATAAAACTACAGTTTCAAGTCAGTAACCACTCCCACAGGGGCAGGCAGGCTGCTCATTGTTTTTCACTGCCACTGATCAACAGAGGGACTTTCCTTTAGCCCAAGCAAAAATGGCCTCACAGAAACTTACAAACAGTTCAAGAACAGGAAGCCTGTAACTGAACTTTTTTAAATCTCAGAAAAGTGGGCACACAGCAAGCTTTTTTTTTTTGTTTTTTCAGAGATAGCAGAGGTTAACAAGTATCAACAAGTTATAACAGTGCAGTAAATGACCCCACACAAGAGTGCTAGGCCAAAGACAGATAAAATGCAAGATTTGAGAAAAAAACGATTTTAAAAATAAGTGCAAACAGGAAATTCAGTAAACAGCTCTAGGTTGTGCTCTAAATACAGATGCTAATGCAGAAATCAAATTTAACAAGCCAGAAAATGCTCAAAATAGGCAGCTATGCAGAAAAACTTAGCAAATAAACAGAGGAAAAATACTTAAAGTCCCAAAAGTGGCTCTTTTCTTCTCTCAGCATTTTCTCCTCTTGGTGGGTGCTTCACCAACAGTCAACAAGCCTGAAAAGACACCAAAACCATGAGGCAACCAGGTTTTAAGAGAGGAAGATGAAGGAGTTTTGGAATTGTCCCAGAATGGCCAATAAAACTACAGTTTCAAGTCAGTAACCACTCCCACAGGGGCAGGCAGGATGCTCAATGTTTTTTCACTGCCACTGATCAACAGAGAGACTTTCCTTTAGCCCAAGCAAAAATGGCCTCACACTTGTCTGAATTTATTGTGGTACCAATAAAGAAGTCATCTGTTCATCATTGCATCGAAGAGTTATCTTTTCACTATTGCACCAAAGTGCTGTTTTTGGGAATTGGATATCATACTGCTTGCTTCGCTCTAAGCCAGCTCTCCATTTTTAGTTTTTAAATAATTAAACTTTAATATCTAGTATTATTATCTGGCTGAAATCCTTAGTGATTTACTAGAAGATCAAAAGTCCAGGGTAAAAATATGAGACAAAATTAGGGGCGTTCTGTAAAAATCATGGACAGATGAAATGTAAGATTCAGTGACATTAGGCAAAATCAGTGACAGTTAAGAGTTATGGACTTTGTGCTGCATGTTATGTACTTGTGTGCCAGTGGCACAGAAGCAGCTTTCATATTTGTCTTCACATAAAAGGAAAGCAGAATGTATAAGTGTTTGAAGACCAGATCAACTAACAACATGTAATGATTCTTAAAACTGACCCAATCTGAAAAAATCCTCTCTCTGTAGCCCTATATTCCTCTTGCTGACTAGACAATGGACTCTGCTGACCCAGACATGATGCCAGCACATCAACAAGGAAGCAGAACTTTCAGCAGGGTAAATAATGAGTGCAGAACATGTTATGGGTATGGAGGGCATTTTTTTGTAAGAAATCTTTATCTAAAAGAAAACTGAGAATGCAAACTTAAATAACAGAAAGGCAGCCAAGGTAAGCAGCTATTAAGGAAATGCATTTTAGGAACAGATAGCATACTCTGATTTTGTCACTTTGCACATGATCTTTGAGTACCCTAACATTCTACCTCCCTTTGATCCCTATCTTCTTCCTTACCATTTTTCCAGCTACTCCATAGTCTCTGTGTCACTGCCTCAGTGGATTATTCTTCCACCATCTATTTTAGTCCATTCTATGGATCCACAACCTTCTTTTGTAAAAAAGTTATTTCTGGAGATCAAAATAGAAGTTAGATGCTCATGGCTATGCCCTCTAGCTTCCTCACCTGTCCTTTCTGATCAGAATGACACCTTCACATCTTCATAACATAGTAGGGTGTATAAGTGTCATGCTCCTCCACCTTTTCTGGTCTCGACTGAGAAGAACACTAGTTTCTCCAGAATCTGGTCATATTCCCCCTGATCTCTCTCCCTCCATCTCCCAGATCTTTCTGGTAGTTTTCATCTAGAATACTTCCAGCAGCCTGTCTGATATTCTTTCCTTATATGATATACAGAAGAGCACACAGTACAAAGGATGCCTATCCAAGGCCTTGCAGAGTGAAAGTATTGCCTCTTAAATTCTAGAATTTATCCCACTGAGGATACAATCTAGCTGCTGTCAGTGCCCCTGCCTTTCACACTGCTCCTGGCAGTCTGCTCCTTGTATGATCACACCCCAGTCATAGGCTTTCTCAGACAGCCTGAGGAGTATGATTCATGTATGACAGGAATAAAACTCCTGCCACCACACAACACTGAAAAGGTGCATTAGCCATGATTCTCAACAATGCCTTGTGACTTTAGCATTTCTATCTCATCCACTCCCATAGTTTTGCCACAATGGGTCTATTTAACTAGTGTACTGACCATATCCACTGAAATGTCTCCAGTCCCACCAGTAGCTGCTGGCAATGCCCTTTCACAGGAGGACATCTGTACTGAATCCTGGAGCTACTCAATTTTTTTTTATTCCAGCTCTTGAAAATGTTTTTATTTATCCTTTGTTGGTTGGGTTAGTCCCACTAGGCTAGCAGCCTTTTTTCTGAGGAGACTCAAGGTGGTATTGATATTATTAGGGGAAATTTGGCCAGGGCACCAGGGAACTTCCCCTATTTGTGGTTGTTGTGAGTGGGAACCATTTTGCAGCAGCACTTCATGTTTCTGTTCCAGATGCAGAGGTGGCTCAGAGAAACAGGAAGGCAGATGGAGAGAGAAGGAGATAATGGAGTGGTGAGTGAAATGGAGGTGAATGCAAATATCGAGACCAGAAGATGTGTGCAGGATTCTGAGGAAATATTTCAAAGAAATCTGTTTGATGGAGATGAGTCAGCAAATTATGGATGTATAATTACAATCCTCCAGCTGGGAGGGTTGTGAGATGATTTATTTAAGCAATGGTGATGCAGAGTGAGCCAGAAAATGAAGTGGATCTTCCACTGGGACATTATGGAGAAAATAAAAAAGGAGGATGTAGAGACAATCCTGAAGAACTATGGTGAGATGGAAAGGAAAACATATGCAGAAAAAGTAAAAGAAAGCAAAAGGGGAGAAGCAGAAAAGAAGGCAAAAGAAAATGAAAAAGAAGTAGGTGGTAAGGATTCAAAGTAAAGAAGACAAAGAAATGGACAGGTATGCAGTGTGGAAAAATGTAATAACTTCTAAGGGTGTAAAAGCACATGAGGTAAGAACATATATTCTTACCAACAGAAACATTTTATTTGAGACTTTTTTTCAAAGGAAAATTTTCTTGGAGAATATGAAAATAGAGAGACTATAACCCAATGAATCTTTATGTGATAAAAACATTTAACAGGGAAACAAAAATGAAAATTCATGTACAATTTTGTACAGAGGTGGAAAAAGAGGCTTTAAAAGGACATTTGAAAACTTTATATAAAAAGTACTGGACATAACAAATGTTTATGACAAAAGGGGTTTATGGACTGGTGGATAGGATTGTAATATTGTGTTAAAAATTGAAAGAGAAAAAATATTCATATACCAAGCATGATAGGAATTTTGGAGTGGTGCAATATATCTGATGTAGATGTAATTATATTAGAAGACACAATATTTTTAACAAATAAAGAAAGATTACAAACAGCGAAGCTATGGGGAGGAAAGATAACTTGGAATTTGGGGAATGAGAGATGTTCTGGAATAGCCATATTATGTAGAAATACAGTAAAGTTATTAAATGAAACTTTAGCAAAAATGGGGTGACTAACCATTGTAGATTTAACATGGAAATTGCAAGTATATAGAATTATAACATTATATGCTTATACTAATTGTAAAGAGAAGGAAAGGTTCTTTCATTAGATTTTAGACTATGCAGTGATACATATGAATATTATAATAACAGGACACTTTAATTGTGATTTAAGAGGCAAGTGTAAAAAGAAAGTAAATGAAAGATATATGAAAATGTTAGAAGTTATAAGATGTGAGCCAGAAATTCATGGACTTACAAAAGAGGTATGTATAGAACTGAAATTGATTATTTCATAGTATCAGAAAGTTTAGTTACAGGAGAAGGGGAGGTTGTCAAAATATTTTCTGATCATGTTGCAATGTGGCTATAGATAAAAGAAAACAAAGCATATATAAAATAGGCAAATTAATTAAAATGATAAATGAGAAAGCATGACACAAAGAAGAAAAAAGCTTAGAAATACAGTTATGGAAAGATCATATTACTATTAGAACATTTTATAAAAATTGGTCTGAATGGTGGATGATATTTAAGGAAAAATATAAAGAATGTTTTAAGTTTTGGCAATATGACTTGAGAAGAGTAGAGAAAGAACATATAATGATGTATTAGAATATTTGGACCATAATGATAGAAAGTACGTTGACAAAGAAAAATAATTATATGAAGGAAATCAAGAAAAAATACAAGAGTTGTTATATAAGGAACGATATTTTTTACAAGGGAAAGGGAAGTATTGAGTTACGTAACAGATTAGTAAAGGAAGAAAGTAGTATAATGAGAGAAATAAAAAAATGTATTGGGAAAAGATTCTGAGCAGTGTAGTACAAGATGTAGAAGAAATGCTTAAAGAAAAAAAGTAGATAGTGAAAAAACATGGAAAGTAAAAAAGTTAACAGAAAGAGAGAATAAAGAGTTGCAAAAGGAAATTTCTTTAAATGAGCAATATAAAGTATTAAGACAAATAAATATAGATATGGCTGCAGTACCTGATGGAATAGGGTATGAGATGAATAAAAATTTAAGTAATTGGCAAAAAAAAAGAAAGAAAGAATTTGAAGTAATGGATAAATTAAGGTTTTATGTATAAAGAATTATGTAGTGGAATACTTAAATTCATATGGAAGAAAGAAGATAGAACACAATTAAAAAACTGGAGAACAATAGCATTGAATAATAATGATTATAAGATGTTTATGAAAATAATACAAAAGAGATTTAAAACTAAAATGGAAAATATTATGAAAGATAATATATATATATATATATATATATATATATATATATATAGTATAAAGGTGAAGGGTTGTCAAGGATTATTGATGATAGTTAAAGAAATTGTGGATGATATTATGAATAGAAAAGAAGAAGCAAAAATCATGATATTAGACATTAAAAGGGTTTTGTAAAAAATTAAAAATACTTGTAAATGGCTAGTTAAGCCAAGAGGTACACATGAAGAGTGGTGTAAGTCAGGGATGTCCAATGAGTTGTATACTCTTTGCATTAGTTATTCATGTAATAGTATGTGAAATAAATTACAAAATGAATGAGGCAGGGTATAATAACACCTGAAAGGTTAAGAATTCCAGTTCTGTCAACATATGCAAATGACATTATAATAATTGTAAAGAAAATGTATAAAAAGTAAGGCTTTCCACAAATGAGTGTCTAGAGGTGATAGAGATAACTTTAAATAAAGAGAAAAGTAAAGGCTTAGGTGATTTAGTAAGCCTAGGGGTACATATTTTAGAATGAATGAAATTTCTATGTTAGGTATAAAATTTGGGAATAAAGCTGTAAATAGAATTAAATGGGGAAAAAACAATAGAAGAAATAAAACAAACCTGTGTTTTCTGGAGAATGTATAAATTATCATTCAGAAAATGGCTTATTTGATAAATTTAGTACTGTGGGAAAATAACATACTTAGCAAATGTATTTATGTTGCCAACAGTATTTAAAGTGCAATTATAGCAGGCATTTTTTTCATTTATATGGGGTTCTAGATTAAACCCAATATAAAGAGGAGTTTTGTATGGAAATAAAGAGGAAGGAAGTTTATGGTTAATTAATCCACTGGTATATACTGCTTCATTAAATTTGCACAAAGTGTAAACGTGGATAAATGAAAAAGATGAGAGATTAGTAGTAAAACTATATAAATATAAGTATGATAAATTTTAAGGTATGGTAAAAAAAGAGTAAAAGAGAAAAAGAGTGTATAAATGAAGAAATAAAACATTGCTAAGAAAATATTTTTGTGGAAAATAAACATTGACGATACAGAAAAAGATAGAAAAGTATGGTATAAGAATGTAACAATAAAACATTATTATGTAAAACCATGGGAAAATGTAACAGATGGAAAAAAGTAAAGCTATAAAAATAGGAAGCAAATGATGTAATCAGAAAGTAGAATGTCAAGTTTTTTTTTGTGGAGACTGGTAATAGATAAATTGCCAGAAAAGGAAGTATGCCGTATAAAAAGAAAAGTGATAGAACATGCTTAGATTGTCAAGAAGGAGAAACTACAGAACGTGTATTTTTAAAATGTAAAACAGAAAAACATTATGGGGAAATCTATGTAAAGAAGATTTGTTTCAAGATAAAAGAAGTGGATAAAATAAACATGGATATGATTAAATATGGATATTATAAGAATAGAATTAAAAAATATGTTAACAGAATAGCTAAAAAGTTATTTTATGTCATATGGGTTACATGGACTGAAAGAATAAATGAAATTATGTTTAATAGTAAATGGATTTGCGGTGGTGGTGCTGCGGTAGCGTTGTCGCCTCACAATAAGACGCTGTCCGGTTTGATTCTCAGCTAGAGCGTCTTCTGCGTGGAGACATGCGTGAATGGGTGTACCTTCTTTGAAGGTTGTGCGTCAGGCCTGGCAAGCCGGTACATAAAAATCAACTGCCAATCATTAGCGTCCCGGAGTTCTGCTGTGGCGACCCCTAACCGGGAAAAGCCGAAAGACACAAACAAAAGTAAATGGATTTTAGCAACAATAGTAAGCAAAATCAGATGGTGGTTATATAAAAAGGAGTGGGGGTCTAATAAGGATGAAAATTTAGTATGAGTTAAAAGAAAAATATTAATATATGTAAACAGATTTGTATATCTGTGTATTTGTGCATTTGTAAATATTTGTAAATATGTTATAAATAAGAGTTCTTTATGTATATAAATAAAGGATCCTTACTTTTTTCATGTACCTGTGCTACCACCAACTCAAGGAGGAATGCAGCACCCTCCTTCTGCTTCACTACAGTTTCAGCATTGATCTACCTGTTGTGGGAATAGAACCCACAACCTTCTGCACTAAAGGCATGTATGCTATCTGTTGCACCACTGACTTTGAAATGCCCTCAGGGATAAATTAGTGAAGGAGAAGACTCCATTATTTTCTAATTATATTTTTCTAACTATGTTTGCCATTTATGTATTTATATGTATGTATATACATAGGCATATATGCATGTATGTGTATGCATGAATTTGTATGTACGCATGTAATCATTTATTCTATTTTATTTAATTTATGTAGGTGGACTATGCCAGGCCTATTTTCAGCCATAACCAGTTTAAGTGCAATGAAAAAATAATATAACTAAGAAAAACAAATTATGTAAAACAAGGTACACTGTTATAGAGAGTACATTAATATTTCTATGTTACAGTTAAAACTATATTTGTCAAAAAATATTGCTAAATATCAAAGTGAAGTTTAGTAAGCAAAGTTATTGAACATGGCTCTACACACATAAACTGGGCTTATTAAATGGCGTGATCCTACAGCATTTTTGATTCATTCTATCAGCTGAGTGGGTATAGATATATGTATTGGAAACAGGGCTGAACTTAGGTGAAATGGATCCCTAGGCAAAGGACTCCACTGTGCCCTCTTCTCCCCCAACAGTCCAATATTCTCTCTCTCTCTCTCTGGTGCCCACCCAATGGACTCCCTTCCCTCCACCCCATCACAGCCTTCCCACACCATCTAGATTTATTTTTTTCTTGTCTTTCCCATTTTATCATCTTTTCCTATATCTATTTTACACACCTTAACTGTCCAAGACTGCACTGTAATAACTGTGAAGGAAATAAGTGAACTGTGGGGGTCTGGGGTAACTAGCCCACACTATTCATGGGGTTCTAGATGTTCTGAAGTGCATTTTAGAGTTTAAAAAAAAAACTTTGGTAAAATGATGGCCTGAACCAAAATCACAATCAAGGGAATAATACTCAACCTTATTTCTTTTTTTCAAGGAAGAAATAAGTTGTGTCCAGAATGCAGTGCTCAAAGCTGGCAAATTATTAGTTATAGATAAGACAAATGCTTGTGAGGACACTTAAATCATATGGGTCCATATTAGCAAAGCGAAAAACCTTATGCACAAATACCAAAACATCTACCCCTATACCGCGAACCGCGAAAATCCTGAATGCACTAAACCGCGAAAAAAATATATCGAACTGTCATATTCGGCTAACCCCACCACCCGCTACATACTACCTACCCAAACAAAAATAAATAAACCACATACATACACTAACCAAACCCTACTTCTAACCTAAACTAAAGCACCAAAACCCTACTTCCAACACTACACTAAACCCCACAAACACAACTATCTATGCACTCTCCTTAACCCCTCCCTAACCCTAAGGTCTGTAACTACCGCACACATCCCCTACAGACATACACCTAAACAAAATAAAAGCACCAAAACCCTACCTCCAACACTACACTATACCCCACAAACACAACTATCTATGCACTCTCCTTAACCCCTCCCTAACCCTAAGGTCCGTAACTACCACACACATCCCCTACAGACATACACCTAAACAAAATAAATAACACACATACATACACTTAAAAAACCCTACACCTAACACTACACTAACTCTTACATACAGTACCTATCTATGCACTTACCTTAACCCAAATCCTAACACTAAAGTCCTATCTATCGCACACTTGCCTTATGGAGCTGTACCACAGACAGGCCAACCAAAACAAATCGACATTTTGAAATTCGCAATTTTCGACCATTCGGGGTTTATGTACTTCGCGCAATACAGTTCGATGTCTTCATATTTGCCTAAAGGGATTTTCGATCGCTTAATAGGAATCCAAATCATATTTGGGTGCCATATATTTCAAAATGCTACAGCTGTACATTTACACCACATTTCTCCTCACCCCACCTCCAAAAGACCAACACCTTCTGTGTACCACTCTGATGTCAGACTGGGATAAAAATGAAAGAGCAAATACAATACAGTACCATAATTCAAGCTGTTGTTGTCAGGCTGCATGAACTACATTTATTTTTGCCTGTACCTTTAAAACATAGCCAACTGTTACACAGAATGCTTTTTGTTTGACTGTAAGAAAAAGATAATGGTAATAGTAATGTATTTCAACTTATTGCTACTAGAGAGCATACTATCCCTAGATAAGTGATAGTGACCTTCTGTGCCCACCTCTGAGGTTTGGCGGTGAGGAATGTTAAATAAATAATGGCCGCACTGTTCCTATTTTACCACAAAAGCTATAATGATCTTCTTTGCATACCTATAAGTAGAGTTAGTTTTAGACTAGGTGGGGCCAAAAGCAGAGGTCCCTACTAAGCCTGCATCTAAAGTCACTCATACATTCTGGGGTGTGGTCCCCAGAAGCTCCGAAGATCTACATATTCTGTTGCTGTGCCTAAGAGAAGTAAGCCAAAACTAACTCAAACAATAAACCACCCTCATGGAATCCAAAATTAAACAGGTTGTACAACACAAGAAAAAAAGTCATAGCTAAATTTAGGAAGTGTAACAACAAAAAAGATAACAACTCTCTCATCAAACTGAATAGACAAATAAGAGGACTAATTAAGTTCAGGAAAGCAAATTTTGAGGTAAAGATAGTATTTCAGGCCAAGGATAACCATAAGGCCTTATTTAGCTATGCCTGAAACCTCAAAGGCAGCAGATAGCAGTGTGCTGAACTGTTGGTAAATGGAATCACATTCACAGAGCTATGAGATAAAACAAATCTTCTGACTGACAAGCTCAGCTCCAACTTAATTTCCCCTCTCACTTCCAGCCACCCCTCAGGAAATTCCATCTAGCCTAACCCCTCCAACTATCAGTAGGGAGCAGGTCTCCAATCCATTCTCTAAGGCAAAGAATACAGCTTCAGTTGGCCCTGATAATATCCCAGGATGCCTCCTAATAGAATGAAGTATGACCTATCAGGGCCACTGGTGTCACTATTCAACCAAAGGCTCCACACAGGCTTTGTGCTATGCAAATGGAAGACTGCAAAGGTCATGCCAGTGCACAAGGGAGACCATCAGTGGATCTGGGAACTACAAAACCATTAGTCTGAATTGTCTTCTATGTAAAGCCATAGAAAGGATTATCATGGAAATGATTAAGAGTGACATAGGGAACTTTCAGACACTGGACCCAACCCAGTTTCATTTTGTCAAAGGCAGGTCATGTCTACTGAACCTGGTGGACTACTTTGAGAAGGTCACCAAGACAATGGATGAGGGCAAAATAGTACATTCTGACTACATTGACCTAGCTAAGGCATGTGATACAATACTTCATTCTGGCATTGTAAACAAGCTTACAGAATTAGGCACAAACCCTTATGTAACTCACTGGATAGCCAGCTGGCTAACAGGCAGGGCCCAGGAAGTTAGGATTGGAGAAACCACCTCCACAAAGAGGCCTGTCACTAGTGGAGTCCCCCAGGGTTCTGTGAGGGCTCTGTGCAGAGTCCAATCTTCTTTGGCATCTATTTTTCAGAAGTCAAGTCCAATGTCAAGGGCCTCTGGCTTACTAAGTGTGCAGATGATTGCAAGCTAGGAGCAATCATAGAACCACAAACCCCCCAAATACTAACATCTTACTGGAAGGTCTAACATAGACAAATGACTGGTGCCAAAGCTGCAGCTTAAAACTCAGTGGCAAGAAATGCATAATAGTACTTTTGGGAAGTCAGGCACCCTGGGAAACCACCTTATTGATAAAATACCTCTAAACGTAGATACAATAGTCATATATTTGGGTACTCGTGTAGATAATAACCTGGCTTTTGATCAACATGTGCCTAAGGTAGAAAGAAAATCATTCTGCGTCACTCAATTTATAAGTAAGGGCATGGCATCTAGATCCAGGGAAGTCACTGTGCCACTGTACTCAGTCCAAATTAGACCCATCATTGAGTTTAACACCTCTATCAGTATGTACCTGACCAAGCACATGCAACAAATGGAAAGTCCACAAAAGTTTCTCACAAAAAGAATACAGGGTGTAAACACAGTGTGCTATGCAGATTGCCTCAGAGGCTTATCTCTTATCTCTAAACAATGCTTCCTACAGACTAGTGAGAGCTAGTTTATTCCTGGCATACAAGGAATCCTTAGATACCACTCTGATGGAATCTTTTTGTAATTTGCAAAATTAACAGCACCAGAACTACTGGATCTAAGGATTTAAAATTTGCTTGTGACTTAAGTGGGACATGTTGGAGGGACAGATATGAATCTCAGAAAATCCCCATTCTCTGGAATAGGCCTCTCATCCATGTGAGCCAGAGCCCTTTCCTAACCCTGTTCAAGTGCAACCTGCACCAGTGGATGGGAAATTGGAAATTCACTCCTGGTCTGACACTTAAACAACCCCCGCCTGATACTTGAAGCTGTTAACTTGTTCCACTGTTTCCCTACTATCTCAAATTCTGATTCTCCCATTTCATGCCATAACGATTGTCTTTTCTGTACTCAGTTTCAGTCCGTGTGCCTTCAGTTATGTATTCAATTCCTCTACTATTTGCTGAAGTTCTTGTTAAGAGACTGCCTCTAATGCCAAATTGTCTGCATACAGCAGCTTTGTTAATCTGTCTCCTCCAGCCTGTTTGTTAATGCAGCCCATTACCAGTATAAACAGTAGTGATCTCAGAACTGAATCCTGATGCACATTCACTGCTACTAGAAACCCCTCTGTGAGACCAAACACTGTTCATACTTGTGTCGTTGGGTCCTTGTACCAAGTCCAAACATTTCTGCCTAATAATTCCTCCAGTGCATCCTTGCTTACTGATTGCAAAGACTGCCACCAGGGTAGATTTGAATCTTAATTATATCACCTGCACATTTCTAGTGGGGGGGGAGCATTCCCAGTAGTTGGATAACGGTCTGTCCAATAAAGTAGATTGGCCTTTATCTACTCTTCCCTGCCTTCAAACAAAGCTTTTTATTTTCCCATATATGTCCCTATAGATCATATATATTCTTGCAAATGTCATATTGTATTAGTATAACAGTTAATTTCCTGACTATGCCACCTGGGTCACAAATTTTCCTGCACTCCTTATGGGAAAGTTTTACTGCTTGTAGTTAGATAAGCGTGAGTATTCACAGAGAGTCCAAATAAGCCTAGGTTTAGAGCTTTGTTGTATAAAGTGTACTAAGTCTATAGCCTGGGCATACTGTATCTCATCAAATATAGCAAACCTAGACTGTCATAAGCTTTGGAAGTCAACTTTTTTTTTGTGCCAGTCTTAGACACTTATTATCCCAAATACAACTCATCAACATTTTTCTAATTTCACTGTTAGGGGATGCTTTGCAAGAGAGGGGATACACCTCATCACAAATAGAATCCTTATCTATTTTGGCAAGCAGAGGGAATTTTAATCTAGTCCACCCATTCAACTTTACTTGACAGCCCTGTGACACAGGACTGAGGTTCAGGGTTGTAATATCACAACAGGTTGCAATATCACAATAGTTATGCAAAATTGTGATACCCAAGTTGTTATGCCTGAGGGCATATTCCAGGCCAAATTGGATTCTTTGCCCTAATGTCAAACAGCTTCTATTTACTGGAAAAATACTGTCTAGTTCCACTTTAAAGATCCTGAATAATGCCAGACTTTCAGGTAAGTGTAACTGAGGATTGTTCACTCGAAATACACAGTCATCAGCGAACCAGGTATTGTTGAAAATTTGATTATTCTGAGTCTGTACTCTTATTTCTGTAGTTCTGCTTAATATACAGGGTTAGTGTTTCAACCACTAATATGAATAAATATGGGATAGAGGGTACCCTGTCTGTTCTCCTCTAAACATTTAAAAGGGGAGGAGAAGTAATTAACTGCTATTACTTAAAACTGTGGTTTAGTGTATAACAGTTTACACCATGAAAAAAATTGCAAGTGATTCCCCAAGGTCTCCAGCATTAGTCTCCTATAGTCCCATTGTATTGCATTAAATGTGATATGGAAGTCGACAAATAGTGCTGCGATAGGTACAGACCGTATCCCCCTAATCTTCTGGATATTGAAAAAGAGCCAAAGAAGCTCAGGGATTCCTTACAATT
Source organism: Protopterus annectens (assembly GCF_019279795.1). Lineage (NCBI taxonomy): Eukaryota > Metazoa > Chordata > Ceratodontiformes > Protopteridae > Protopterus > Protopterus annectens. Next base: position 1,466,808,888 of record NC_056726.1, read on the forward strand.
GTCAAATAAACCCTATTTTATGTCAGCTACCAGTTTCTGTTTAACCTTGTTTGACCTGAAGCATAAAACTTTAGCTAACACCTCAGTCTCTGTAGACATTAGGGAGGTCAACCTATAGTTTTGTGGATTTTGGGCATCTTTCCCCCTTTAAGGAAGGTAATCATGTTGCCAAGCTTTGCACAAGCTGGCAGTTCTGCTGCTGTGGACAGACTACTATTATATACTCACTGTAACAATGGCACTGATGTCCTCTTTAGATCATCCCACATCTCAGCATTTAGCCCACCAAGATTATGGCATTTGCCCAATTTTAAGTCATTTATAGCATTCCTAATTTCTAAGCTGGGTATAGGGGCATTAAAACCTTCCAAGGAGCTACCATCTAAATTGGGTCAAACTATTTTCATTTTAAAGCTATCCCATTTGGACAAAAACTCTGTTCCTACTGAGTAGTACAGTTATTTATAAAAACATGCCATAGTCATATTTATTCCCTATGCTGCCAGGTAGCATTTCTTGACTATCCTTGATTCCTAAGGCGGCACAGGCTTGTCGCCTCACCCTTGACCTGGCTCTTAGTAGCAGTGGCAAGCTAATATTTTTATCCCACTGTAGATCCTGCATCCTTTCCCACTGTTGATGCTTTATTGTGTAGTTAATGCTGCTGGCTTTCCTCTTTAGTCAGTAAAAATACTGGGTTAAGTGCGCACACATCCCCTCCCTCCATTTTTTACCATTCACTTCCCAAGGCAAGAAATCTGTACCCCATAGTCTGCTACATTTTCCCCAGCTCTGGGACTGTCGACATAATAACTGGATCATGTAGGCAAGGAAACTCACTTTAAAGATCTCCCATTTCCCATTGCATTTTGCTTTTACTCCCCATCATCGAACCAGTAGAGTTGTACCCACTCTTTTAGTTTGGACGCCACTCGCTGATTCTTTAACAGTAACGAAGCAAAACTCTTCCTTATAAAGGATTGTGACCAAGTGTTTTCTTTGTATTCCAGCATTACTGTACTGCGATCGGAATATAAGTTGAGAAGGATCTGTCTACCCCTTCTAAAATATGATGACTAACTAAAAATAGTCAAGCTGAGATGCTGAGCCACATTTCAGTGCAAAATAGGTAAAGTTTTCTTCCTGTGGATCCAAACAGTGCCATATATCTACTAAATACAGATTTTTCATCCAGTCTAAAATCATGTTTTTATGCCTGATCAGCTGTGGCCTGGAAGCAGAAATTTTATCACTCTGATGGTCTAATACCATGTTAAAGTCTTGCCCTCCCCAGTCAAAATTGCTAGGTGAGGGTCCCCCCAAGTCCACTAGGACCGCATGAAATGCTATGAAAGGATTCAAATGTTCTTGACTAGGTCTGCAGAAATTTCCTGTTTGTAACCTTCCTTGAGCAGTTTGCACATTTACAATGACCTGCCTCTCTTGTTTGTCTCTTCTGGATTCTAATTTTTTCTGTCCTAATAAGCCCTTGATTTACATAAAAACTCCTTTAGAAGAACTTGGATTATAGAAGCCAACATGCCTCCCGTTCTAGGAGGCTAGCCGTTGTACTGCTGCTTCTTTGGTTAGCTGAGCTGAGTTTATTGTAAGCACAGTAAATCTGCTTTCATACTAAGGAAAATTTTCATGGCACATGCTTCTTTTATTGCTGAGTTAAGATACTTTACATTTCAGGTGACTAGTTTAAGTCACTCATTTGTTAAAGATGAATGGATTTTTTACACACACACACACACACACACACACACACACACACACACACACACACACACACACACACACACACACACACACACACACACACACAGCATATTTACCCACAGACAAACTATTGGACTGCCAGTTCTTTGGGGGTGTTGGTGAAAAGTACAGCATCTAGACAAAACCCACAGAGAGACAAGGAGGGTATGCAGACCCCACACAGTAGGAGCCATAGCAAAAAACTCAGCCAGAGAGCCGAACACTGTAAGATGACAATGCTACGTGCTGCACCACTGTGCCAATGATCAATTGCTTTCATACACATCTTGGTCAAACGACAAAATTCTTATTCCGCATTATAGCAATGATGTTTGAATGTGTGTGAAATTGAAATAATACACTCTGCCACTCCACACACATGCACACATACAAACATATGCCATAGTAATGATCATTTTACAGAGGCTTCCGTAAATGCAATACATTGTGTGACACTGCTCCTGCCATGTCATATAAATGACTGTTTAACAGTAATCGAACAATAGCACAAGTAAGTCACTTTTATCTACAGCAAGAAAAACAATACCAAGGTAAGGCTCCAGGCTCTCGAAGTAACTTTATTGTAAAGACACAAGTGCTTTCACCATCAAGGCTTCTTCAGGTATATGAAACAAGATACAAACACACCTATCTTTATACTAGTAATCATTAAATCACATGTTCTAATGGTAATCATCTTAAAGAGACAGTGGAAAGGGCCATAGCATGAACACAAACTATATAAGAAACAATGTAAAAAACTAATACTGTAGAAAAAATGTATAAAAATATGTAAGAGAATATATATACACATATGTAACTGTCTAAAAAATTCTACACAACTGAGAAATACATAAATAAATAACTAAATATACCATAATAGAAACACACAATATTACCTTCTAAGTGGTCTATTCTTTAAAACAGGTTTCAATGGTATACAGTCATTTAAACCATGACCAATATTTGCTCTTAATTTCAGAATCCATTTGGTTTCTAAATTCTCAGTACGGATTCTGATATCCCCTCCCCTTGAAAACTCATTGCATTTACCTAGTACTCTAAATAAAAAAGTATGTTGTACATTAGTCTCTTTGATATGCTTTGCTAGAGCATTGAACACACTGCCCTTTTATATGGTAAATGTGTTCCCTGATCCTGTCTTTTACATATCTATCAGTTTTAAGAGCATAAAATTTGTGGCAAATCTGGCAAGTTGCCAAGCAAACCACATGAGATGAATTGCAGTTGGCACTATTTTTTAAAGTGTAAACCTCTCCGGTATCTGAATGTTGAAAGACTATCTTTGGATCAATGAACCTGCAGAGCTGACATTTGGCGCAAGGTATAGTTCCACTGTTATCTCCAGTTACTGTCATAATTTGATCTCTGGGGTAGCAGAGTTGCCTCCTTAATGATTTCTTATTTTTGAACGTAAACTGTGGACGTCTTCCAATCAAACTACAAATGTTTTCATCTGAAGTTAGAATGTTCCAATGACTATATATGATGTTGGTATATTGTCTTATATTTCTTGAATAACTAAAGCACATCTTTAATTCTGGTGTGATCTTTGTATTCAGTGTATCATCCACAATTTGTTCAGAAAAATAAGGTTTAGCTCTACTCTGTTTAAGTTTCTTAACTGTGCTAATACTCTGGTCCACAAACTTCTGGTCATAACCTCTTTCTGTCAATTCCCTGGATGTTCTATCCAGTTGTGCCACAAAATCTATTTCTCTGGCATTCAATCTGGATGCTCTATATGCTTGATTTTGTGCTACATTCCTAAAAACATATTGAAGGTGCATACTGTCTCTACTTAATAAGCTGTTAACATGGCATTCTTTTCTATACATTTGGATTTTCAACTTGCCATCCAGTTCTTCTAGAACTGAAACATCCAAGAAATTGACCTTGCTGTAGAACCAATCCATAGTAAATTTAAGAAATTGTGTTGAATTATTAATATGTTTAAAAAATAACTCAAGTTGACCTATTGTCCCCCCCCCCCCCCCATAACAGAAAGAGGTCATCCACAAATCTGCGGAAGAACATAACCTGATCTTTAAACTTCCTTGTAACTATATTTCCCTGTTCCCATTTTAACATTACTGCATTAGCATAACTGTTAGCACATGATGTTCCCATGGCTACCCCATTACCTCGTCCCTAAACATAAATATATTATTTTCTAAAACTAAATTCAAAAGAATTTGAATCAAATTCACTGTGTTACTATCATATTTTTGTGTATCAGACATTAATTTGACAATACTCTGGATCCCATATTCATTCGGAATAACAGTGAAAATTGACACAACATCTAGAGTAACCAATAATGTCCTTTTCAACCCATCCTGTTGTTCTCTTTCACAGGTAAATCTGTACAAATCCCTGACAAACTGTTCAGTATCCTTGAGAATATGGTTAGAGTTTTCCAAGAGTTTCCTCAAAAATTTTCAACAAAAATGGAAATAGATTCTGTGCACCAATTTCTGCCTGCAACAATGGGTCTCATAGGGGGATTCTCCTTGTTCTTGTGTATTTTTGGTAGACCCTGGATTATAGGGATTGTAGGTTTAAATATAAGAAAATAATTAAGTAAGCCTTTATCAATAAGGTCCATGCTGGCCATTTTCCTTATTCTATAATATATTGTTGCAACCATCTTTTTCACTTGTGTCATATTAATAACCTTAGAAAAAGTACTGTCACTTAATAACAAAAACATTTATCATAATGTATTCTATCTAAAATTACAATTTGCTCTCCCTTATCTGCAGATCGTATCATAATAGATGTATTAGTCTGTAAACCTTTTAATGCTACACTTTCATCTTTGGATAAGTTATACCACTTCTTATAATATTTATTTTTCTGTTCATGAAAAACGTTGTATGCATCATCTGTACAGACTTGCTCAAATGCAGAAATTAAAGGGTTCAATTTAGGCATAAAAGAGCTAGGTTTTTTAAAAATACAATCATTATCAGAAGCATTATTAGCATATAAAACCTTTAACATCAAGTTTCTAGAGAATAGCTTAATATCAATGACAATGTCTGTGATATCAGAGTCTAAAGCTGGAATAAATGAAAGTCCTTTACGTAGCACACCACTTTCATATTCAGATAGCACATAAGGTGATAAATTAACAATCAGTTCTTGTTTTTCAGAAAAGCTTTCTTGATGATAAACGGACTTACTGTTCCATCTGTATATTTCCCTTTGTTCCTCGTTGTGCTTCTCCCTCTCAATTGTGCTGAATTCAATCTGCCCCTGCCTCAGCTTGTAGATCTCACTCTATTGGGGAGAGGAAAGTTTAAGGCAAGGGTGCTCGAATGTCCTAAAAAAGAATTGGTGATGTGATGGCACACTTAACCCAGTATTTTTACTGACTAAAGAGGAAAGCCAGCAGCATTAATTACACAATAAAGCATCAACAGTGGGAAATTATGCAGGATTTACAGTGGGATAAAAATATTAGCTTGCCACTGCTACTAAGAGCCAGGTCAAGGGTGAGGCGACAAGCCTGTGCCACCTTAGGAATCAAGGATAGTCAGGAAATGCTACCTTCATGGCCATACCATCCACTTTACAGTTTCAGTTTGTGTTTTTTTTGCTCCATTGCACCAATGATATAGACAAAGAATCAGATATATTTTTTTGTGGGGTGGAGCATAAAGTCCACAAATTTGGTTGGTTAGGCATACAGCAACTCCCCCAGGGCACTCCAGTTATGATCTCTTTGAGCAGGAACACCATAACCAATTAATTTTCTAAAGTGAAGAAATGCCATAAATAAATATTGGTTAAAAGTGACCCTAGCTGAATGTGCCACAGGTGGCTGCCTAAATTGCCTATGTGTAACACTAGCCATGATTGATAAGATGATGAAGGAAGAGAGTGGTATTAGAAAGACTCCTGTCCAAAATGGGTAGTGGGAGAGGCTATAGGTAAATGGAGTAAGTGATTGTAATATGATAAGATGTAGAGGTGCAACAGCAACAGAAAATACATTTCATTTAAGACTAGATTTGAAAGCTTTTGGGGGGGTTTATTGAAGACCCTGTCATGGAAAAGGAAGAATGGTGGTAGTTAAGTGATGAGGGAGCACAAAATTTAGCTGATCTAATGTGGAGGAATAAATAAGTCTGGAGTCAAACTTAGCTTTGCGTCAGAAGTAATGAAAGGGAACTGGTGTATGTGGCTACACTCATATATAATGATAGCTATGATGTAGCACTGTTCAATATTGGGAAATAAAAAGGCAGTGACAGACTTTAATGCGGCATTTTGGAGTTCAGAGACATATTTGAAGAAGAAATGCATATGATGGGAAGGGACTTTGTAAGAGTATAACATATTTTTTAAGTTATTTGTTTGTTTTTGTTCACATTTGTTTACCAGGATAGTCTGAATGGGTACAAGCCCATTTTCAGCAGAGGCCTGGGGAGAAAAGCTCTATAACATAATACATAGACATAGAATTAAAAGTGCAAGTCACAGTATTAACAAGCAGGTTTTGAATGTAGTACATTATGAGAGTGGAAGCAGAGATATCGACAGTTACTAAGTACAGTAAACAGAAAGCCTTCTTTTTTTGTCTTACAACAAGAGAGTAGAAGCATCCATATTTAGTACCTATGAATTTCTGACAGAATCAGTCTGTCGCACAATCACTGCCCTTAAGGTGAAATAACATACCTAACACACTAGTAATAGGTGACTCTATAGTCAGGCACACTGACGTCCCACTCACTAGGCTGGACAAGCAGAAGGTTACTGTTAGCTGCCTGTTGGGAGCGAGAATCTGCCACATAACACAAGCACTCAGGTCACTCCAGAACAGGAACAAATATGACTCTGTCATTGTTCATGTTGGTGTGAATGAACTGAGATGTACCTCCCTGGACTACATGAAAAGAGACATGGAAGAACCCTCTGATCATGCAACCCAGGCTGGTATGACCCTGACCCTGAGTAGCATCCTGCCCTCACCAAGAATGATACCTCAGTATGAAGAATAAATGATCAATTGCAACAATTGGCTAACCTTCTGGTGTCATTCAAAGGGGATCCAGTGTCTGTCAGCCTGGGACGACATGCTTGACAAGCCGCATTGCTTCGCAAGAGACGGCTTGCACCTGTCACCCCTAGGCTTTCAAATACTGGCCAAGGCTCTTGCTACCCCCATAGTGCCTTTTTTAGGCAAGGCTCAAAAGTCAAACCCACCTCCATAAACAGCACAATTAACAAAAAACTGAGGGTTCATAGATTCATAGGTTCATAGGTTCATACTAGGCTATCTGCCCTAGGGCATTTATACGCCTAGCCAGAGTATGTTTGGCTTTCGCCACCCATTTTAAATTAATTTTGCTATGCCCTTTTTCGAGGTTAGTAAACTGTGCCTCTGTCTAACAGTGACACAGAAGTGATACCCGGGGTATAGGTTCATAGGTTCATACTAGGCTATCTGCCCACTCAACGCCAGGAATTTAAATCTCAAAATGCACATGCTCAAAGCACTCCTCAGTATGGAGAACGTTTACATCTGTGCAGTAACTGAAACCTGGTTCAAGGCTCCACAGAGCACCCCAGCACTACCGGGCTACAACTCATACCACACGTTTTGGCCACAGAACACAGACCGAAACACAAAGGAGGGTGTGTATCCATATTCATCAAGGATACCTACACCTCCAGGTTAGTGGCGCAGCATGATACCTTTGAGATCATCCATGTGCAACTAACATCGGGCAAATCGGCAATGCAAATTGTGGCCTGCTACAGATCACCCTTCATGACCCAGGACCGCCACTCCACCTTTTTGGAGACACTGGAAAACATGAAGGTCCTACCAAACACCCTGATATTGGGTGATTTCAATTACCTTACCATTCACTGGGAAAACTACTTGAGTACAAATTCCCAGGCCCAGCGCTTTCTGGAATTCATCAACTCAAATGCCCTGGATCAGCTGGTAAACCCCCCTACCAGAGGTGAAAACATATTGGACCTGGTCATCACCAACATGGGCGACAGGTGTTCCACACTGGAGGTCAACCCGTCACTGGTTAGATCAGACCATAAACTAATCACTCTGGATGTCCACACCCCACCACCACCCCCAACTAAGGAAACCACAGTAAAAAACTTTTCTAAAGCAAACTTCACCTTACTTAAAACAGAGGTGGTAGGTTTCACAGCCCCCACGCTAAAGGATAACACTGGCCGAGATGCAGAAACCTTTACAAATGCACTCTATGAGCAGCTACAAGGATGCATGGATCATGCCATCCCTAGCAAAACCAAGACTCACTCCTCTAAGAGAAGGAAACCAGTTTAGTGAACCCCTGCAATAAACAGGCTATACAATAGAAGGAGGAAACTAGTTCAGAAAAAAAGCAAATCCCAAGAAGGAAAGACATCCCTGATCAGTATCAGTAAGAAACTAAGGTCCCTCATGAAATCATTCAAGGCTAACTTTGAAAGAAAAATAGCCAAGGATTCAAAAGATAACCACAAAGCCTTCTTTAGCTATGTTAAAAATCTAAGTGGCAACTTGCAGATATGCACTGAACTAGTGCATAATAGCACAAAATATACTGAACCTACTGATATTGCCAACATCCTGGCAGATAGAGTCAGTGCAAACTTCACCCCCCTCTCACCTCCAAAAAGGCCCACAACAATACCGGAAAAGTGTAATGCCTCAAAAATCACAGACGCACAGATGAAAACAGCCCTTTCAAAAGCCAAAAACACAGCATCAGTGGGACCAGATGATGTCCCAGGCTGCGTCTTGCATGAACTACAGAATGAACTAACCCCCCCCACCTAAACACGCTGTTTAACCTCAGCCTCTCCACAGGCTACGTGCCCATAGAATGGTGCACAGCAATGGTTATTCCTCTCCACAAAGGAGGGGCCACAACTGATCCCGGTAACTATCGCCCCATAAGCCTGACTAGCCTGGTCTGCAAGGCTATAGAGCGCATCATCATGGAACTCATTAACAAAGACATTGGGAACTTCCAAACACTTGACCCAACCCAGTTTGGCTTTGTTAAGGGCAGATCATGCCTACTAAACCTGGTTGACTTCCTCGAGACAGTCACCAAGGCCATAGATGAGGGAAAGGTGGTTCACACAGCCTACCTTGACCTCGCCAAGGCTTTTGACACCATTCCCCACTCGGGCATTACAGTAAAAATCACCAGGCTGAACATAAACCCCTATGTCACAAGATGGGTTTCCAAATGGCTTACAGACAGAACTCACACGGTAAGAATAGCGGGTTCCAGGTCCAACTCTAAATCAGTCACAAGTGGTGTCCCACAAGGCTCGGTCCTGGGACCCCTACTGTTCGGCATATACTTCTCAGAAGTACAGGCAAACACAGGAGGACTATGGCTAACCAAGTTCGCCGATGACTGCAAACTGTGAGCCATAATTGACTCTCTGGCTGACACGGACATCCACCAAAAGAGCCTTACTGAGACAGACACCTGGTGTCAAAGTCATGCCCTCAAGCTAAATGCCAAAAAATGCATAGTCATCCCGTTTGGGAAAAACAAAACACCCACAAATTATCACATAGGTGGCCGCCCCCTTAATACAGAAGAGGTAATAAGAGATCTGGGGACCCAGGTAGATAGTAATCTCTCCTTTGACAATCATATTGCCAAAGTAGTTAGGAAATCCTTCTATGTGACCCATATAATTACTAAAGGGTTCTCATCTAGAAATAAAGAGGCTATAGTGCCCCTCTACTCATCACTCATTAGACCCATCATAGAGTACAATGCCCCATTTGGGATGTACCTCACAAGACACTTCCAACAGCTGGAAAGACAACAAAAGTACCTCACCAAGAGGATTACTGGCCTCAAACATATGTCCTATGCAGCCCGACTGAAAAAACTCCGACTGTACTCAGTGGCATATTGCTTACTCAGAGGTGATCTCTGCTTGACTTACAAAGCCATGTCCAACTCAGAATTGATGGACATGCTCCACCTAAAGAAATCCAAGTCACTGCGAGCCAAGCGTTCTAGTGAGCCAAACCTCGCCACAACAATAAATAGAACATGCTGGAGGGATAGATTCCTGTCACAGAGACTCCCCATGCTTTGGAACAAAATTCCAAATTACATCAGGCAGAGTCCCTAACTAACACTCTTCAAGAGAAACCTTGATGAGCGGATGGGTAACAGAAACTACACCCTTGGGATCACTTCATTGGCGCTGCTTGACAGAGGATTAGTTAATTAATCAATGGGGTGGCGAAAGCCGACACACTCTGGCTAGGCTTGTAAATGCCCTCAGGCAGATAGCCTAGTACCTACCTATGAACCTATAATCCTATAATTGCATACATTTTATGAACATGATAGAATAAGAACATAATTTAAGCTATTTCCTTAGACATTGTATTAGCTCTGTAAGTATGGATTGCTAGAGGGTAGTTGAGAAGGTTAGAGGTATGCGAAAAATGGAGAGGTACCAGAGTTATTAGTGAGAGTACACTGGAGTTACTGTATCCAGAGAAAGAAAAAAAAGTAAAACATGAGGGAGGAGGGAGGATGGCATTAGCTCAATGAATGAACGGTTTTGGCATCTTTTAGGAAGTGATACTGGAGCTGTTTAACAGTCATCACAGAACCCTGGAATATGCATACTCCTTTGTTGATATGGATTTTAAGTAAGGTTTATACAAATGTCTAGGTATTTGAAAATGTGTATCATTTCAGAGTTTTTTATTGTGGGAGCTGACAGGTCACCAAAGTGGGCAGCACATGTCTATATCTATATTTGTTGATAGATTTGATTACACTATGTCTTGGAGTGGAGGAACAGGGGAGAAAAGCTCAACTGCAGTAAACACAAAGGCAGTTAAACTCTTATTAGGTCCCATAGAATATGCATGCCCTAGCTGTAGTTCATTGCATTAAGAATTCATTAAACAGACAGGTGTTGCCACTCATGTATCTGTGTGATGGAAAACTACCATTAGTCATCTTCTAGAACCAAGACACATTCCATCAGTTGAATGGCCCATGCTAAGATTTAACTTCACTTGTTTAGAAAATACTTAAAAACTAAGCAGCAACAAATACAATAAATAACACAGCAAATAAGCAGATTGCTAAATATGAGATCGAGCAGGATAATAAATTGAGTTAACATGAGTGAGAAAACTAGCTGGCATAGATGAGCTTACTAGTATAGATGAGTCTTTAGAAAGCAATTAAGTGTTTGGGTCTCCTAAAGCCCTGCAAAGCCTGATAGTCAAAAGAATAAATTGTAGAGAATTCAAACCCATTTTATGAACCACCAGCAAACACAGTGAGGGAATGCAGAGTCCGGAAATAACTGCAGACAATCAAGTTTATAGTGTTGATGTCCAAAGTTTACACAGCTGCAGTAGTCAAGAAGCAGTGAAACCGAGGCAAGGTCAATTGGTGGCAAAATCAACTTGTCCCAATGTCAGTCTATGGCAAAATCAACTCAAATCTAGCAGTGTTCTTAATCAAAAACACAAAGGCTCCATAAATACTGACACGTGGTCTTATATTATTACCTTGTCATAAAGGGATAATTTCAGGATTACAAATCCTGGACACAGGTTTACATCTGTCATTCTAAAAGATACCATGAGGGTTCAAAAGATGAAGATTTAAGATTGTGAAATTAGCCACCTCAACCATGGCAACTGCCTTAGCTATACTGAGTTTGAGCTGATTACTAAAAATCCATTGAGAGATGTAGTCAATATTGTCTGCAAGGGATTTCAGCATTAATAAGTTAACTGAGAATTGTGAGGGAAGGAGAGGTAAAGCTGCATATCTTCACCATATCCATGATGCTACAAAACACTCTCCCTAATAAGATCATCCAAGGGTCAGTAGATACAAAACAAAAGGAACAGGGCTCAGGATTGAATCCTGTGCTACTCAACACTTTAGGGGTAACATGAACAGCAGCTGGCATCTGTAAAGGAACTCTGTGATCACCTTGACAGGTAGGAAGTAAATGACTCTAACCCAACTCCTGAGAGACTGCAGTACTCAATCATTCCAGCAGGATCCTATGATCAACTGTGTTAAAATCTGTAATGAGATCAAGAAAGACCAAAACCGAATAAAGACTATAATCATGAGCAGTGACTAGATCACTGAAGATCATAGTGAAGGCTGCCCCACTACTGTGCTGGGTCAAGAAAACAGACTGAAATGCATCCTACAAATTGTGTTCATTAAGATAAGAAGCTAATTGTACATACACTGTGCTCTTTCATGAACCTTAATGATGAACGATAAATTTGAGACCATATGGTAATGGTCAAGATCATTTGCATTCAATGAAGGGTTTTTATGGGTCATGTCAAATAAGGCTTCTAAAAGGTACTCAAATTAGAGTCAGTCTAATGATCTTAAAAAAAAAAAAAAAAAAACTGAAGCTGGACCTTAAGCCAAGATGTAATAATTCTGGTAGGACAATGCCCAAAACCAATAACTTTGGTGCATACTAAAATAACCATCATGGGAAGAAACTTAAAAAAACATGTATTTTATCTTGTCATGAAGTTTTACACAGTCCAAACCTGCCAGAAGAACAATAACTGATTATTACTAATTTTATGTTTTTTTTTTCTAACCTTGAATGCTCTCATGGGGACAAACATGCCAGTGTGTTCTTATATTCATGGGAAGCTACATTTTGCCCATAAAGCTGCCAGGGTACTATTGATGATCTACCCTAGTCTATACTGTCAGATCAGACTTCTGTATACACAGAAATTTTGTAAGGAATGTTGCTAAGTTTGAGAAAGCTTAATAGGATTGTCAACAACTGATTTACTGTGAGTCTTACATATCTGATTTCCTATATATGTGTTAGAAATACATTAAAATGTGCTTGATAAGGGGGTGGCAATTAGTGAGATAACTTGGCTGTAGTGCTTGTATGACTTTCTGTTCTCTGCCTGACTATTGCTGATCTCTATCTACATTTGATTTTGGATTGAAGTTATACTTTTAAGGTTGATTACTTATATTTTTATCTTTTTTTGACATTGCATTTTGTTTTGTTTTTTGTTGGCTAGGGTCCGTTATTTGCATACAGTGAAAAACATCCAGCTAATTTAATTAGTGGGAGGAGCTGAGAAATAGCATTCGTCATTTAACTACAAATATTTAGTGACATCTTTATTTAGCTGTGGTGCTTGTTTGACTTGCAGTTCAATGCCTGACTATTGCTGATCTCTGTATGCATTTGATTTTTTTCCACCTAGCTGCCCTTCTACTGTTGTACTTTTAAATTTAGTTGCTTTTGAGTTGTGTGCCCCTACTATAAATCTGATTTTGGAAACTCCTCCCATTCCCATCTCATCAGCTCATTCTACTGGGCGGTGCAGTGGTGCAGCGGTTAAATTGTTGCCTCACAGCAAGAGGTTCTCCGGTTCAATTCTCAGCTGGGGTGCCTTCTGTGTGGAGTTTGCATGTTCTCCCTGCATTCGTGTGGGTTTCCTCTGGGTACTCTTGTTTCCTCCTACATTCTAAGACATGCGCCTGGAGCATTTCTCCCTGGAGCTCTGCTGAAAATAGGCTTTGTCCTAGTCGGACTTTCACAGTCAATAAATGTTAAATAAATAAATAAATAAATAAATAAATAAATACTGAGCACTGAGAAATCAGCAGGGAAGGCCTTCCCCTTAGGCTGTTAAACTAGAATTTTCTTCTGTTTCTCCCCTTTCCAGTTACTTAAAAAACTGCACTGTATTCAGCTGCTTTTACTGTATTTGTGCTTCTTCCTACTTTATTTATTACTTTGCAACACATTATTAAAGTGTTCAGTTGCATTTAATCTGCTGCATTTATTACTGCTTGTTAGATGCCTTATTGCATTGCAACTGCTATTCTAAGACTATTAGTTTTTTTATTTAAGTACTTAAGATTCAAACTAGTTATCTTACATAAGGATTTTTTGTGGTCTACGCTCTTGTAGCAGGAGAGGTAGCCTACACACTTCTGAGTTGGGAATTGCTCGTTGAAGGCTTATTGTGTCTGTTATTCTAAAAGTGTTTAGTTCTGGTTTAAGTGCTTGGGCTCCAGGCCCATTATTTTACATTAAGAAGGTTTCTGGTTTACAATCTTGTGGGAGGAGAGGGTAGCCTCCACCATTCTGAGCTGGGAATTTCTGGTGAAGGCTTACTCTGCCTGTTATTCTAAGTGTCTTTGTTCTGATTTAAGCACTTGGGCTCCAGACCAGTTATTCTACATTAGGAAGATGTGTGGTCTGCACTCTTGTGGCAGGAGAGGATAGCCCACACCCTTGAGAACTGGGAATTGCTGGTGAAGGCTTATTGTGCCTGTTATTCAAGGTGTATTTGTTTTGATTTAAGCACTTGGGATACAAACCAGTTATTTTACATTAGGAAAGTTTGTGGTCTACACTTTTGTGGCATTACTGTCTAGACAGATTTTTTTTAACTACTAGGGCATCTAGTTTGCTCATAACTGACTGTTGTTCATCAAGTCCTGTGTTGTATTGACCTATTCAATATTTAAATTTCCCTCACTCCTCCCTAGTAGATCAGTAGCCATGGACATGCATTTTCCAACTCTCTTTCTGTGGCTAGTCTGGCTGAGATGGGTATTCTGAGGCACTGTAGCAATTGCCTCATGTACACTGACAACCAACTTATTCTTAATAAAACAGATAAAGTATGTGAGAGGTGTAAATGCATTTTAACGCTGGAGGCAAATCTCTCTTATATAACCAAAACTAATCCTACAGAAGTTGTGAGTGAAACTTGCACCATGCCTACTGCACATTGTAAAGACCCTATACATAAAACTACTTATGCTGAGGTACTTACAGGTAACCTTCCTAAAACACTAAGATTTCATAGGTTTACTTCCATAATGTGGAAAGCACATCCTCGAATGTGTACACAGGTCAGCCGTATCCACAAATTCTTTCCCACCGACTTGAGTAAATGTCGAACAAAACAGTGAACATCAACATTTCTGACTGCTCCACACCTGAAACAAGTGCTACCATGGGTCAAAAAGGGGGCGAGATTTTGTTATTCAGAATATTGGTGTTCGCGGTTTTGAGCAGTCACAACTTGAAGTTCACAGAAGCTGTTTCGGGGATGTGCTTGTCGAAACTTTGAAGGTAACCCAATTTCCTGCACAGTACAATCAAAGAAAGGGTCCTCAGCCATCACCTAAACACTCTGTTAAAACACCACCCACAGCTACACATAGTAACACCATATCCAATGCCTCTAATGCTAAGATGTTAAGGCAAACCAGCACACTGGTCATCGGTGATTCAATAGTGAGGCACACTGATGTCCCCCTCACCAGACTGAGTAAAGAGAGAGTTGCCTTTTCAGAGGCTAGGAACCATCAAGTCACAGAAGCACTAAGGTCATTGAACCACAGGTACCATTATGAATCTATCATAGTCTATATGGGTGTTAATGACCTGAATGTACCTCTTTTGTCTATATGAAGCAAGACATGATTAAGCTTGCTGATTATGTGCCTCAGGCAGGTACAAGCCTAGTGCTGAGCAGCATACTACCTTCTCCATGGATGATGCCACATTACCAACAGAAAATTATTGATTTTACCAGTTGGCTTAGCTTCTGTTGTCAGTACAGGGGGGGTACAATATTTGAAGGCGTGGGCGGACATGGTGGACAGGCAATGCTGCTTTGTTAGGGATGGACTGCACTTATTGACAAAGACCTTTGCCACCTCCATAGTGATTTTTTAGACAATGCCAAACTGGTAAACCTACCAACTTAACTGAACCTGTGAAGGAATATCTGAAAGTGGTACTGCTCAATGCTAGAAGTCTTAACAAGAAACTCTATTCCCTGCAAGCCTTCCTCTCCCTGAAGAATGTAGACATCTATTTAGTAATAGACACATGGTTTAAAGTCACAGAGAGCACCCCAGCAATTATAATACCTTTCACACCTTTAAACCAGCTACTGCACAAGAGGGAACTAAAGGTGGAGAAAGCTCAGTCTATATTAAAAACACCTTCACATCCATTCTAGTTAAAGTGTATGACTCACTGGAGCTTGTACATGTGCAGCTCACCATAAGCAGGGTGTTGTACCATATGCTTGCAACCTATAGGTCTCCCTCCAAGTCCCAGGAAACCCATACTACCTATCTCAATGTACTAGAGTCCCTTACCGTTCAACCCAACATGATGCTCATGGGGGATCTCAACTACCCCTCTATAGATTGTGAATCCTACACCACTTCTAACACTTCTAATGTACAAGCCCATTGATTCCTAAACTTTGTTAATACTAACATCCTGGAACAGTTGTTTTTTCTCCTACCAGGGTTGCAAACATCTTTGACCTTGCTCTTCACCCAATGTAATGTTTTTTGCTTGTCAGAGATTACCATAATGCAGTATTACTTGAAACAGAATTTAGATCTGGGGATCCAGCAAAATCAAAAACCTTTAGGAACTATTCCAAAGCTAGCCTTTCTCTACTAAGCAACACCTTGGCTAAATTCGAAGCACCCACAAACCCAGTAAACTCCATAACATATACTAAGTTATTTACAAAATCTGTACAGTCATACTGATGGCTGTATGGAGTGAACTGCACCCATTCATATTACGAATAAGACAAACTTAAAAGACAAGCCACCCTGGTGGAATCACAGCATCAATCGATTATACAACAAAAGAAAAAAAATCTTGGCCATATGTAGGAGCAACAAAGCCATACATAGTAAAAGCCCCCTGACCAATCTAAACAGGAAGCTAAGAGGGTTAATTAATACTTCAAGGGTTAAATTTGAAGAAAAAATAGCTTCTTGGGCAAAGGACAACCACAAAGCCTTCTACAGATATGTCCACAACCTCAGGGAAAATACACAACAATGAGCAGAACTTATTGTAAATGGTATCACCCACACTAAACCAGAGCCCATTGTCAACCTTTTTGCTGACAGGTTCATCTCAAATTCCTCCTCCCACTCCCCCGTGATAATCCAAAGGAAATACTGCATGCCACAATCCTCCCCAACCATTATTAGGGAACAGGGCATCAATGCACTTTCCAAGCCCAAAAACTCTGCATCGATGGGCCCCAAGAACATTACTTTTCAGCTGAAGCCTTCAATCAGGTTTTGTGCCCAAGGAATGGAGGATGTCTACAGTCATTCCCCTGCACAAAGGAGGTCCAACCACTGATCTTGGTAACTACAGGTCCATAAGTTTTACCAGCCTCATATGTAAGGCCATGGCAAGAATCATCATGGACATGATAAATGAGGACATAGGATAACTGCAAATGCTTGACCCATCACAGTTAAGCCTTGTTAAAGGAAAGTTTGTTTGTGTCTTTCGGCTTTTCCCGGTTAGGGGTCGCCACAGTGGAACTCCGGTCTGCTAATGACTGGTAGTGGATTTTTACATACCGCGTTACCAGGCCTGACACACAATCTTCAACAAAAGTCATGCCCATTAAATCTTATGGACTTTTTTGAGAGGGTCAACAAAGCATTGGATGAAGGTAAGACTGTGCACACAGCTCACCTCGACCTGGCCTAGGCTTTTGATACAAAATCCCACTCAGGCATTATAGACAAGCTCACTTACTTAGGTATAAACCCTTTTATCACCCACTGGATAGCAAACTGGCTCACTGATGGGACCCAGGAGGTCAAAATAGATGAGGCTACCTTCACCAAAAGGCCAGTCACTAGCGGAGTCTCCCAGCATTCTATACAGGGTCTGCTCCTTTTTGTCATCTGTTCCTCTGAAATGGAAGCAAATGCTGAAGGTTTATGGCTGACTAACTTTGCAGATGATTGCAAGCTGGGGGTTATCATCAACTCCCCTTCAGACACTAGCATTCTTCAAGAAGGCCTATCTCTGGCTAACAAATGGTGACAAAGTCATGGTCTTAAAGTCAATGCTAAGTTCAGAGACTATATCAAGAGAAACATCATGGGGTTGTTGAAATATTTGTCCCAGGCTGGTATGAGCCTAACACTGAGCAGTATTTTACCTTCTCCTAGGATGATGCCACAATATGAACAAAAGATGACTGACTTTAATAACTGGATTAGTTTCTGGTGTCATTCTAAGGTGGTGCAGTATTTGTCAGCATGGAAGGAGATGGCCAACAGACCATGCTGCATTGCCAGAGATGGGCTGCACCTCTCCCCTCCAGGCTTTCAAATATTGTCTTCCCCCATACTGCCTTTTTAGGCAATGCCAGACTGAAAGCACTTCCATTGTAGCAAATCTAAACCAAGAAAATCTAAAGGTCTTATTGCTCAATTCTAGTTGTCTAAACAAAAAACTCTACTCCCTAGAAGCTCTTTTCACCCTAGAGAATGCTGATTCCTGTGTGTACACTGAGACTTGGTTTAAAGCCGTGGATAGCACACCAACAATGCAAGGTTATAATGCCTTCCACACATTTAGAACAGCTACTACACAGAAAAGGACTAAAGTGGAGGTGTCTCTGTTTACATCAAAAATAAATATACCTCAGGGCTGGTCAAACAAGACAATGCGCTTGAGCTTCTCCACATTCAAATCACAATAGGCAAAATCCCATACCACTTCCTTGCAAGCTATAGGTCTGTCTCTATAACCCAGGAAACCCATACCATTTTATTTTATTTTTTATTTATTTTATTTTACATTTGTTGACCCGGATAGTCCAACTGGATACATGTCCATTTTCAGCGGCGGCCCGGGGAGAAACTATTCAAGGTCAGCAAATTAGATTAAAAAATACAGTATATAAAGTAGTTAACATATCTAAGCAAGCAGTTAAGTTTAAGAATACAATATTTACAGAGGTTACATACCTAGGCAAATTATAGAAGTTCCAGGGTTAAAGAAAATCAGATAGTAGGTCATCATTAAGTAATTCAAGTCAGCTAAGAATACTGTTATTAACTCTTACATTTAGTTACAGATACAATATTTACAGTAGTTACATACCAAAACACATTAGAGTTAAACAAAGTAAAGGTCAGGATAGTGCAACAGGTAAGCTAAAATAACTATTTTAGTTTCTTTGTCAAGGAGAGTTAGTTGGGTTTTCCTACACTGACATAGCCAGTTTAGTGTCAGATGTTGTTTAAGTCTAGTCTTAAATTGACTCAGGGAGTTGAGCAAAGTAATTTTGGTTGGGAGAGGGTTCCAGGATCTGCTTACAGAGTTTGTGAAGAGAGAGTCACCGGCGGAGTTATTAGTTTTGATAGTCTGGACTAGTAATTTATTAGAGGATCGAAGAGGTCGGGGATTGTGATAGGGGGTGGTAATATTTTTAAGAGCAGGAGTATTATCTGGATTGTAAAGGATCTTATGGGTAGTAATCATGAGATTATACTGGATCAAGATGGGTAATTCTGGCCACCCAAGCTGGTTTAGGTTAATACAATGATGAGTCCTATAAGGCAGGCCAGTGGCAAATCTGGCAATATGGTTATAGCAGATAGAGAGTTTGTTAAGGAAAGATTTGTTTAGATTGGAGAGTATCGGGGATGCATACAGAAGAGTTGAAAGTAGGTGAGAGCGAGCTATGGCAAATCTAGCAGGAGGGGTTAAGAAGACTTTTATCCTGTAAAGTGAGCCTAGTTTTTTATTGATGGTCTTTATGGATTGATTAACATGTAGGCTGAATTTGAGATTATTATCGATTAAAACATGTATTTAAAGGGATACACTAGACAATCTCGACGTACTGAAATGTTGAAATTCAGTACGTCGAGACCGAATATTGGAAAGTGCAGTTAACCAAAACTACACTATGCTGAATCCGCAAATGTCGAATCCACCGCTAACGTGGTGTCGCATTAGTAACGTGTGGTGCGGTTTGTGGATTTATTTGGGGTTTCAGGTAAGTGTTGTGTGTCTGAGGATATTGGGAAGGGATTTTAGTGTGTGTGAGTGTGTGCTGTGGTGTTTTTTGTGTGTTTGTGTGTTTAGTGCGACCTCGGAGTTAGAATATATAAGTAGGGGTTGTGGGGGGTGCAGGGGCTTGTCCCCCTGCTTATAGGTAGGTTAGGTGTGTTTGTGTGTGTTATGTTTGTATAGTTAGGTAGGTGTACGTGTGTGTGATTATGTCCTGGTTTGTGTGTGTGTGTGTGTGTGTGTGTGTGTGTGTGTGTGTGTGTGTGTGTGTGTGTGTGTGTGTGTGTGTGTGTGTGTGTGTGTGTGTGTGTGTGTGTGTGTGTGTGTGTGTCTGTGTGTGAATTGTCGCGATTGTAGTATTCGTGATTGTGGGTTTTTGTGCAGGTGGGTTTTCGCTATTCAGTCTTGAAATACTGAAATTCGACATTTCAGTATTTCAAGATTGTATAGTGAATCCATTTAAAGTTATTGGAAACACTCACCATCCACCCAAATACCATATTCATGGATGACTTTAATTACCCCATTATTATTTGGGAACTATATATAATACCAAATGTACAGGCACAGAGATTCCTGGATTTTGTAAACACAAACTCCCTGGACCAATAATGCTGGATCTGGTCCTCACTAATACGGTAGAGTGCTGCACACCCTTAGTGTAAAGTTTTCTCTGATAACATCAGACCACAAAATGGTCTTCTTTGAAGTAAAAATAAAACCTGGAACCCCAGCTAACCCTGGAATATTCAGAAACTACTATAAGGCTAACCTCCTATTACTAAGTGATAACGGCAAAATTTCCTCTGAGAACACTGCTGACTACGCAGAACTGTTCACAGAAACACCATAAAAGCATGTTAATAGCTGCATAGAGGCAGCTGTACCCACCAGGAAGAAGTACAGAACTAACTCAAAAACAAGTCATTAATAGGCTGTATAGCAGAAGGAAGAAAGGAAGACAATCATGGCAAAAATTAGGAGTTACAGCACCCAGCAGGATAAAAACACCCTCATCAAACAAAACAAACAGCTTAGAGGACAAATAAAGATATCAAATCTAAATTTGAAGTAAATTTGGCCTTCCAAGCAAAGGGCAACCATAAGGCATTTTTTAGCTATGTCTGCAATCTCAAAGGCAATACACAATTATGCGCATAACTTATTGTAAATGGAGCCACCTATACTGAGCCAGAAGATATAGCAAACCTTCTGGCTGACAAATTCAGCTCCAACTTTACACTTCTCTCCCCATCAACCTTCCCTTGGGAAATACCATCAAATATAACATTTCCTGATGTCACTATGGAACAGATCCTTAATGTTCTCTCTAAGGCCAAGAACGCTACATCAATGGGCCCAGACGATATCCCAGGATGCCTTCTAAAGAGCATGAAACATGATCTATCAGGATCTCTGGAATTGCTATTTAACTGTAGCCTCCAAACTGGCTTCATGCCTCATGAATAGAGAACAGCAATAGTCATCCCGCTGGACAAAGGTGGGTCATCTAGCGACCCATAAATCTCACTAGTCTCATATGTAAAGCCATTGAAAGAATTATTATGGAAATGCTCGGAACTCCAGCAGATCACCCAGAATGCCCTCACCTCTACTGAATCTTGGATGCTTAACAATCATCTTGCCCTAAACCCCCCCAAAAAACTAAACTAATAATTTTTACCCCCAAGAAAACCACTCCCCTAGATAAAAAAAAAAGTCTTCAGTATACAAGCCCAAGACAATACCACTATAGAAGTTATCCCACACACTAAATTACTAGGCATTATTATAGATGAAAACGTCAACTTTGACATACACATAAACAGTAACATCAAAAAAACACACCAAAAGCTTGGTATGCTGTACAGGCACCAACACTTTCTTAGCCTCTATATTAGACAATCCCTTGGAACTACATTTTTTATTACCCTCTCTCCTTTATGGTGCCCCTCTCCTCACTAATATCCAAAATTTTACAAAATCCAAACTTGATATGTGTTACAACAGAATAGCCAAATTTGCCACCAAGGCCAAATTCTCATCCCACCACTGTAACTCACTGAAACAATTAGAGTGGCTGGAACTCCACCATCTCTCATTCACCCAGCTAACTACACCACACAAAATAATCTACAGCCCCACAGACTGTCCTGCTCTCTCAGTTCTACTTGCCAAATACCAACCCAGCAGGCAACTAAGATCTGAAAATCATCTACTTCTAAAAGTAGAAAAGCCCACCTTACCGGCTGGTCAACTGCTCTAGTCCTTCACCATCACCAAACTATGGAATGCTCTTCTTTCTTCTATAAGAAACATGGGCAGCACCACCACCTTCAAACAAACACTGAAAAATCATTTCAACCCTTCCTGGCTATGTACCTGCTCTAGAACAACCCTTCATGGCTATGTACCTGCTCTATAACAACCCTTCCTGGCTCTGTACCTGCTCTATAACAACCCTTCCTGGCTATGTACCTGCTTTATAACAACCCTTCCTGGCTATGTACCTGCTCTATAACAACCCTTCCTGGCTATGTACCTGCTGTATAACAACCCTTCCTGGCTATGTACCTGCTCTATAACAACCCTTCCTGGCTATGTACCTGCTCTATAACAACCCTTCCTGGCTATGTACCTGCTCTATAACAACCCTTCCTGGCTATGTACCTGCTCTATAACAACCCTTCCTGGCTCTGTACCTGCTCTATAACAACCCTTCCTGGCTATGTACCTGCTCTATAACAACCTTTCCTGGCTACGTACCTGCTCTATAACAACCCTTCCTGGCTATGTACCTGCTCTATAACAACCCTTCCTGACTATGTACCTGCTCTATAACAACCCTTCCTGGCTATGTACCTGCTCTATGACAACCCTTCCTGGCTCTGTACCTGCTCTATAACAACCCTTCCTGGCTATGTACCTGCTCTATAACAACCCTTCCTGACTATGTACCTGCTCTATAACAACCTTTCCTGGCTACGTACCTGCTCTATAACAACCCTTCTTGGCTATGTACCTACTCTATAACAACTCTTCTTGGCTCTGTACCTGCTCTATAACCTAACCTCTTCCTTCTCCTTATATTATAACTAAATTCCTGTGCTTTTTACTACTAGTGTCTGATGATACTTTCTCCATATTTATTTATTTTTCTTTCATCACTTACTGATACTGGCACAGTAATGCTGATTAATTTATCTCCATTTTTACCACTCTGAATTCATCTGGCAACAAACTAAATTCCTGCTTTTATCTATATATTCTGTATATGTTACTGTAATCAGACCAACTAAATTCCTGATTTATGTATATATTACTGTAACTACTATGTGTAACACTGTTTCTCCTTCTGTACCAATTAATGTTTCATTTTTTTTCCTGCATCTATGTTCTTGTCGGAGCTTTTCTCCCCGGGCCTCCACCGAAAATGGGATCTTTTAGGCCCAGCGAACTTTCCCGGGAAACATACGCAATAAATAAATTAATAAATAAATAATAATGACATAGGAAACCTCCAGACACTGGACCCAACCCAATTTGGTTTTGTCAAGGGCAGGGTATGCCTTCTAAACCTGGTGAACTTCTTTGAGAAGGTTACCAAAGCAATAGACAAGGGCAAAATGTTTTGCACTGCCTACCTTGATCTGGCCAAGGCTTTTGATACAATACCCCATCGGGTATTGTTGACAAACTTAAGAGGTTAGGTATAAACTCTAATGTCACCCAGTGGATAGCCAGCTAGCTCACAGATAGGACCCAGGAAGGTAGAATGTTGGTGTCCACCTCTACAAAGAGGCTAGTCACAAGTGGAGTCCCTCAGGGATTGGTCGTGGGACCACTCCATTTTAGCATTTACTTCTCAGAAGTCAAGGCCAATGTCAGTGGTCTAAATTTGTAGATGATTGAAAATTAGGAGCTGTCAGTGAATCACCCACTGACACAAATGTTCTCCAGGAAGGGCTGACACAGACAAATAACTGGTGCCAGAGCCATGAACTAAAACTAAATGCCAAGAAATGCATAATATTATCCTCTGGGAATCATCCACCCCTCTTAAGTATTGTATTGACAATACACCCCAAAGAGTTGACACAGTAGTCAGGGACTTGTGCACACACATAGACAGTAATCTAGCCTTTGACTATCATGTATCTACAGTAGTGAGGAAATAATTTGATGTTGTGCAACTTAAAACCAAAGGTATGGCAACTTGGTTTAAAGAAGTCATTGTTCCAGTGTGTTTGGCATTCATCAGACTTGTCATTGAGTATGTTTGGTATGTACCTAACCAGGCATGTCCAACAATTGGAACGTTCACAGTGGCTCCTCACTAAAAGAATACAGGGCATAAGTAACATGTAACATTCCAAAGGCATGCTGTAGGTGGATTGGATACTCTAAACTGACCCTAGATGTGAGTGTGTGTGCGAGTGTGCCCTTTGAGGAGGGTTGGGCGCCAGGTTAGCAACCCGATCCCATAAAACCACAACTGCTACTGAAACAACGAGTGCCTGGAAAGTGCTTGTTGCCCAGTGTATCGAGTGGCATGGAGAGTACGAGAGAGAAAGAGAGAGAGAGAGAGAGAGAGAAAAACAAGGAGACAGAGAGACTGAGAAAAGTAAACAGTTGTAGGATGGCAGTGAGTAATGTGATAAAAAGTCTGAAGGTGAGAGGGAAGTCTGTTTGGCAGTAGGGGATCAGAAAGGCCAAAAGTGGCAAGGCAATAAAGTGATGGTGAGAGATGTAATAAGGAGGGAGAACAGCAGGGGAGGGAAGAAAGAAGAGGGAGGAGACCTTAATAGAAGTGAGAGTAGGAATGTAGATTTCAACTGCAGAACAAAGATTAGTGTGGTGGAATCATATACATGGATGAGCGGGTTTATTAAGCCATATGATGTCTATAACCATGTAGATTAATGCTTATAAAAACATGCGTATATCTTGCTTACAGAGATGTTTGCAAATCTAAAAACAATACCTCTAATAGTTTTTGACTGAGCAGCTGAAAATATTATGCACATTAAGTTTGGGGTGGGGTGGGGCAACAGCTCAAGTGATTATGAGTAGGTGGTGGCCTAATGATTAAGGTGTTTACCTTACAAACACAAATTGTAGGGTTTGAGTCTCACAAGGGATAATTGGCTAGGCTTACAAAGGCTCGCAAAGGCATTTAGCCTAGTACTAACCTATGACCACTCTTTAAATGCTAGATAGATGGGGGGGGGGGGTGGTAGCAATAAGCATCTGTGAGTACAAATTGGAATTCAATGGCTACACCCCTGGTACAGAAAGCATCTGCACACTCAGCACGGAATGTACCCTGGCTAAGAACCAAGGTAAGGCAACAAATCTAATGTATATACCTTTGTACTACCTCGACTAAGATAAACTGAGTAAGTGCTTATTTTTCCTGTGTGTGTGTGTATGTATGAATGTATGCCAGTGCAATCAGAATGCCCACATCTTTTGTCAATTAGAACTGTTGATTTATAAGTAAAGGCAGCAAACTTACGTGTAACAAACACAAGCCTGCATGCTTAAAAAATATCTCCTTAAAAAAGAAAAGTGTGTGGGGGGGTCGATTGCAATGAGAAAATAAACCTGCTTGCAATGTGAGCTATCACAGTGGAACTTGTTTCATTCTGGAGTGTAGATTTTCTTCCAAATATTAGACTCAAAGGAAAAAAGGTTCTCTGTAAACTTCTGCTGATCATTTGGTGTTTTCATGTTAGTGGAAGTTTCAGGGTAAAGGATGTGAAAAGGACTGAATGCCACTTCATGCTTTTCTCCTGGTGTCCTCTTTATTTATGTATTCATTGTTTTTTTTTTTTTTATGTGTTGACCAAGTAAATGAGCTACTCAAGCCGTTTTGGCTTAAACATAGGAAAACTCATAAAAAACAAACAACAAAAAAAAAAAAACAGTGTGTACAGCAAGATATATTTGAGTACTTACATTTCTATCTGTAACTGCATATGTTATGCAGCCTACTATAAACAAATGTATGAATCTGCATGTAAAAATGATACCTTTCAAATCAAGAGGCATTGACTGTTATGTTTTAAGATAGCATACATTTTGATGCATTTAACTCATTTAAAAAAACACTGTTTTCCTTGAAGTAGCATAGAGTGCTTTGTAGTCAAGAATGCTAACGTGTAGATTCAGTTTCAAGAATGCTAACATGTGCTTGAAAGAGAGAGAGGATTTGCAAATTGTGGTGTTTCGTTTCTGTCTGCTGTCGAGTGTCAGAGTAGTTGTGAGTTAGTCACCTATTGAGATGTAAAGCCTCCAAAATGCTTTCTGAATGAAATGCTTTGTAGTGAATTCTATAAGAGGTAAGAGAAAAAAAAAAAAAAAGCCTTACAAATATGTCAGTATATGCCCACAAATTCCAGTTGCCCACATCAAAAGAACATTAGCCGAATGACACTGAGGAATTTAACAGGGGTAATTAAATTATCTCACCCTTAAGGGGGCTGAGCAAATGTTTAACCTGGAGGCACGGGGTTAATGAACTTAGGTATCTTATCAAATGTAATTTGGGCTGTAAAGCCATCAGAGACTGTATACTGCTGTGTTACCATAGCAACAGTGTGTTCTCATTTACTGCCTACACTGCTGTGCGGGAGATAAGATCCCTTGTTCCTTTACAAATCACCAAGAAATGCACAGTCTTGAAGATTTACTGATCTCCTTGTTCTGTTTTCTTTCTTTTTTTTTTAAATCATAACAAAGATTCTCCAGAATCAATTTGCAGTTGATACAGTGATGGAATTGTAATATCTGCAATGTGAACTACAATGTAGCTCATAACAATACAAGCCTGTAAGTAAATCAGAAACCTGTTTGAAACAAAGTAACAAGGTAGTCATTAGACACAGCCTTTGAGTTCTGCAACACATAAAACGGCAGAAACAGACAGATGAAGTTGGGGAGGGGTGGGTCGTAATCAGATCATTTAAATAATGACCTGGAAATGAGATACTGAATTGTAGCCTGACTGTCCTAGTTAGAATATAAACCATGCAGCAAAAAAATAACTTGCATTACACCAAAAAAAAAAAAAAAATACTGGTGTCGTCATATGTCTTAATTAAGAGTACATTTAATTTGTAATGTACTTCTTGGAACATTCATTTGAAAATAACCTCTAGTTAAGATTTTTGTCTATTTAATATATTTATTTGAAATCTCTTACCCAAGTAATCCTACTGTACCTATGACTCATTTTCAAAGGAGAACCTGGGGTACTAATAGGGGTGGGTTAGAGTCCCAATAGAGAACAAGCACAGATGCCAATACATATGTATGACAAAACAGTTTTCAGCAGCATTATCAGGACATAAAGCAGCAGTTAGTGAGAGAGCTGTAGATGTCTGGTATTTAGTACTGATGACTGAGGCTCTGAGTGCCTCCCTTATAATTAGGGGTACAGGGTTTGATTCCATCCAACTCCATTTGCTCAATCTGATCAGGTCACTCGACTGGAGGGAGAGTGCTTCCAGAATGCCCCTGAAAAAGGGCACTTATTCCCAGTTAACAAATGCATGCAAAACAAACTTAATAAGAACATAGGACTAGATTTTCATATTTTTTCATAGCTTTCTTATAAATTTCCAGAGCTGTTGTACCTAGATTCTATTAAAAGAGCTAAAAGAGAAAATGCAATAAAGATAAAAAAAAAAAATCTTATGCATCTCTGCTTAGACCATGAGCAACAGTTTGCATACTAAGTATAGGTCAGGTAATTATCATACTCGCTTCTTCATTACCGACCTGTCTGACATAACGGTTATACATCTGTACCAACATGATATGCGCTAGAAATCCCTCACACAACTCACCTTGCAAGTCCATTTCAACAAACAACACAGCTATATTTTACAAATGTTGGTTATAAAACAATAAAGTATACATTTAACATGCCCTAAAAATGAAATGACAAATTATTAATAAAACTGATATATCAGTAAAAACAACCAACCATGTAAAGGCAAGTCGCACAATATTGCTTAATAAAGAAATATTTATTTATTTAGTTATTTATGTATTTGAAAATCAGGTGGTTGAACTGGTCCATGGACTATTTTCAGTGTGAATGGCTATGAATTGTATGTAAATTCAAAAGACAAAATTCTTAATTTGGCATCGGGCATTAAGCTACCAATAAAACCGCAGAGGGTGAATGTTAATAAGGAAATAACTGATTGACTAGAGATGTTATGAAGCCTGATGCCACAGGTGGAGGACCTCTCCACTCTTGGAAGGTCTATTATTCCTCTATAACACCCACACAGAAGGGTATTACATAGTTTCATTTTGTATTTGTTTTTATTAGTACGGCTCAATCTGGGGAGAACAAACAAAAATTTAAACAACGACAATGGTCATGCAATAATATTCAGTTACAATTAATATCAATTAATAACAAAGAAAATTATTATGGTAGCACTGTACAAGAGATTTTTATAGTAACATTAATTAAGACAGAGGATTATAGGTTTATAAGGTCATAGTTATTTACTAGGCTAACAACCGTAAGGGCCTTTGCCTAACCATGCAGTCTAACCCAGTTGGTCCCTATGTATTGTGGGTGTATATTAGGAGGGGGTATGTTAGTTATGAAGTTTCTAGAGGTTATATGGGGGTATGTTAGTTTTGGCATTAATATCTGTCTCTGTTCATCAGAGACATGGGGGCGAGACCTGGGTGAATTTCTGATTTTCCATCCATTGGTCAAGGTTGTGCTTAAATAGGGTTAGGGGTAGACTCTGCCTCACATGGATATGGAGCTTGTTCCAGAGCATAGGGACCCTCTGATACGCATATCTGTCTCACCAACATGTCTTATGTCACAAACAAAATTTAAATCCTTGACTCTAGAAGTTCTGATGCTGTTCATTTTTGCGGATGTGCAAAATGTCCAAAAGAAATAGATCCAAAGATGCTTTGAAGGCCAGGCATAAATTGCCTCTCAGTAACCTGTAGGAGACTGAGTGTAGAGATAGGGCTTTAAGATGATCCATATTGGACAATGTTTATACCTGGATTCCTCCTGGTAAGGAACCTTTGTGGGAGTACCAGCTGTTGCATCTGTTTGGTCAGGTATACGCTGAAGGAGGTATTATACTCAATAATGGGACTGATGAAGGGCTAACCATTTGAAATGTTGGGGTCTGCTAAAGTAAGTCCTGAAATATGGAGACTGAAAGGCCAAAAGATTGAAATTGTACATACCAAGTCTGAGATGCCATTCTCAGAATATTCCCTTTTCTCCAAGGTATGGTTATCACAGAGTTGGTATATTTGAGGGGTAAGGGGGACTTGCTCCCCCTACAAAAAGAAGTTTAAAGAAGATTGATTTTCAAGATCTGCTATTTTCCTGTGTTTTCAGTGTTTAACAACTTGTTGTCACTCGGGATTTCAAGTGCTGACATTTCAATATGGAGCCCTTCTTTGGACCTGGATGCTATAATTATAAGTTGGGGGACATAAAATGATTTTCTTACTTCCTTGGCCACATGTTGGACAAAGGCCAGATTACTGTTGTCATATACTTTTGTGAGAGTTCTCTATTCTCCTACCAAATATTTAAGTCCTGGAATTCCATGCCTCAGACAATACTAAATTCTAACAACACATCCAAATTTAAATTACTGTTTAAGGAACACCTAACCAAAGACTGGCTTTGCTCTTGCACTAATTCAGGCTATCATTCTGTCCTTCCTTGTTCTTACAACCAAAATATCTCTTCCGTTATAGTAACATCCAAACTATCACAACTCTCACAACATTCCAGTTTCTCTCTCCCTATCTCAAGCTCACTACGGCTCCTATTTTTATCAATCAATCTTAAGTTTCCTACAGTTTCATCATGTTCCTTCCTTCTGTACTACACCTCAGTATTGCCTTAGCTATCACTGTTTAGAACAAGTAACACTAGCATAGCAACAATCAGCCATATTGTTCATATACCATACATTTCTCATATCTCATAAATATTTACCACCAAAACCATGATATTGATCTACTGATCAATCATTTCTCTATGATGGCACAAGCTATTTCATGTTAGATTATTTGTTAGCTTTCTTCTTTTTCCACTTTATATTATTCGCTCAATTTTTATTGTTTATGTATAAACTATTTATAGGTTCATAGGTTCATAGGTAGGTACTAGGCTATCGGCCCTAGGGCCTACGTAAGCCTAGCCAGCAAGGTTCCCTGGCTTTCACCACCCATGGATGCTATTTACCTGCGCCCCTGTCTAGCAGGGCCATCGAAGTAATTCCCAGGGTGAATTTCCTATTTCCCATCCACTCATCAAGAGTTTTCTTGAAGAGTGCTAGTGAAGAACTCTGCTTGACATAGATAGGTAGCTTGTTCTAGAGTATGGGAAGCCTCTGGAGCAGGAATCTATCCCTCCAGCATGTTCTGTTAATTGTGGTGACAAGGTTTAGGTCCCTAGAGCGTGAAGCTTGGAGGGATTGGGATTTCTTTAGGTGTAGCATGTCCAACAGCTCAGGGTTTGACATAGCTTTGTATGTTAGGCAGAGATCACCTTGGAGTAGGCGATATGCTACGGAGTAAAGCCGGAGTTTATTTAGGCGGTCAGCGTAGGGTAACTGTTTGAGTCCCATAATCCTCTTTGTGAGGTATTTTTGTGGCCTTTCCAGATGTTGCAGATGCCTTGTAAGGTACATTCCAAATGGGGCATTGTACTCTATAATGGATTTGATAAGAGCTGAGTAGAGGGGGAACTCTATAATGAATTTGATAAGAGCTGAGTAGAGTGGGGACAATGACCTCTTTTTTCCTGGATGAGAACTCTTTCATGATGAGGTGTGCCACATAGAAGGATTTCCTGACTACTGTTGCGATGTGATTATCAAAGGAGAGGCTACTGTCCACTAGAGTACCGAGGTCTCTTAACACACCTTCTGCATTAAGTGGGCTGCTGCCTATGTGGTAGTCCATGGGTACTGGGTTTTTACCAAAGGGGATAACAATGAACTTTTTGGCATTGAGCTTGATGCCATGGCTCTGACACCAGGCATCAGTCTCAGTGAGGCCCTTTTGCAGGATGTCCACATTGTTTGGGGACTCAACTATGGCACCCAATTTGCAGTCATCTGTGAACTTTGTCAGCCAGAGGCCCTCTGTGTTGGCCTGTACTTCAGAGAAGTAGATCCCAAACAGGAGGGGACCCAAGACTGAACCCTGTGGTGCTCCACTTGTCACAGGTTTGGAGTCAGATTTGAAGTCCGTAATTTTTACAGTGTGGGTTCTGGCAGTGAGCCAGTTGGTGACCCATCTTGTGACATATGGATTTATACCCAGTTTGGCTAGTTTATCTATGATACCAGAATGGGGGATGGTGTCAAAAGCCTTGGTGAGGTTGAGATAGGCTATGTGGACTGCCTTACCCTCGTCCACAGCTTTGGTGACTGTTTCAAAGAAGTCGATCAAGTTCAGGAGACATGATCTCCCCTTCACAAATCTGAACTGGGTGGGGTCCAGAGTTTGGAGGTTACCAATAGCCTTTTTTATGAGTTCCATGATAATACACTCTATGGCCTTGCAGACCAGGCTTGTCAGGCTAATAGGGCGATAGTTCCCGGGGTTCGTGATGGCTCCCCCCTTGTGGAGTGGTACAACTGTTGCCATGTGGCATTCAGTGGGTACAAAGCCTGTTGAGAGGCTATGACCGAACATGGTGCTTAGGTAGGGGACTAGTTCATTTTGAAGTTCATGTAGAATGCAGCCAAAGATATTGTCCAGCCCCATGGATGCTGTGTTCTTGGCTTTAGATAGCGCAATTTTCACCTGTTCAGTTGTGATTGCAGGGACACTGCATTCTTCTGGTACGGATATGAGCCCTTTAGGATGTAAGGCAGGGTAATTACCCCATCAGCTAGAATGTTGGCGATATCAGTTGGTTCCATGAATTTTGTGCCATTGTGGTGTACCTCAGAGCAGATCTGGGTGTTGGCATTTAGATTCTTGACATAGCTGTAGAATGCTTTGTGTTTGTCCTTAGAATCAGTGGCAATCTTGTTTTCATAGTTCACTTTGGACGATTTTATGAGGGAATTCAGCTTCTTGCTGAGGCTGACCAGGAAGGTCCTCCACTCATTGGATTTTACTCTCTTTTGCAACAGTTTCTTCCTTACGTTGTAGAGTTTGTTTATAGCAGGGGACCACCAGATTGGTTTCCTTTTTTTAGAAGACTGTGTCTTAGTTCTATTAAAGATAGCACAATCCATGCACCCATGTAGGTACTTATAGAGTGCATTTTTATAAGATTTGGCAGTAGTAACTGTATGGTCCATCTGCATGGGTGTTGTGAAATTGGCCATTTCTGCCTTAAGAAGTATGAAGTTGGCTTTGGAGTTTTTTACTGTGGCTTCCTTTGTGGGATGGGGCAGGATGTGGATATCTAGGGTGATTATTTTATGGTCAGATCTGAACAATGAGGAGTTGACTTCAGGTGTGGAGTACCTGTCACTCATGTTGGTAATAACTAGGTCTAGGATATTATTGCCTCTGGTAGGGGTGTGGACAAGTTGACCAGGGCATTGGAGTTTTTGAATTCTAGGAAGCATTGAGGAAAGGAGTTGGTACAAGAGTAGTTTTCCCAGTTAATGGTGGGATAGTTGAAATCTCCTAATATTAAGGTATTAGGTTGGACCCTGATATTTTCTATAATATCAGAAAAAGAGGAGTGGGAATCCTAGGGCATGGTGGGGGATCTGTAGCAAGCTACAATATGGATTGCAGTTTTGCCCAGCATTAGTTGCACTTGGATAATTTATTTATTATTTTATTTTATTTTATTTTACATTTGTTGACCGGGCTAGTCTAGCTGGACATATATCCGTTTACAGTAGAGGCCCGGGGAGAAAAGCTCCAGTACAGGTAAAATTACAGTAATGTATAAGAATAAAAGCAAAAAATTATAACAATAATAAAAAGATTTTTTCTACATAGATTTCTAAATGGTACAAGAGAGGAAAAGCAATAACATTTGAAAAACTTATCAGTCATCTACTACAAGAGAGGATAGCAAAAACATTTAAAAATGTATAAGTCATGTTCTACAAATAACATAAAAAGAAGTAAATACTAAGGATAAAATAATCTAAGGCATAACTTAATTTTATAATTAAATAATTAAATAATTAAATTTTTATAATTTTTATATATTTTATATTTTATATTTTATAATTTTTATAATTAAATAATTTTGGATGAATTATGTTGGGCAAATAGCCTGGAGGTGTGGTTGTCCTTAATGAATATGGACACACCTCTGGTGTTCCGGTCCTGGTTTGATGGCCGAAAGATATGGTATGAGTTATATCCTGGTAATGCAGGGGTGCTCTCCGGAGTCTTGAACCAGGTCTCAGTCACTGCACAGATTTCGATGTTCTCCATTTTAAGGAGTGCCTCGAGTGAGTGCATTTTGAGATTTAGACTTCTAGCATTGAGTAGCATTACCCTCAGTTTTTGCTTTCCTGTATCAGTTAAGGTGGTGGTTTTGTTTTTTTGAGCTTTTCCTAAAAAAGGCACTATAGGGGTGACAAAAGCCTTAGCCAGTATCCAGAATCTCAGGGGTGACAGGTGCAGGCCATCTCTGGCAAAGCATCTTGGGTTGTCAACCATGTCATTCTAGGCAGACAAATACTGGATTCCCTTTGAATGACACCAGAAACTTAGCCAATTGTTGAAGTCAATCATTTTGTCCTCCTATTGCGGTATAATTCTGGGTGAAGGTAGGATGCTACTCAGGGGTAGGGTCATACCTGCCTGGATTACAAGATCAGAGAGCTCCTCCATGTCTTTTTTCATGTAATCCAAGGAGGTACGTCTCCAGGCATTCACACCAAAATGGACAATGACTGAGTCATATTTCTACTTGTTGTGGAGTGACCTGAGTGCATGGGTTATGTGGTGGATCCTGGCACATGACAGTCAGCTAACAGTGACCTTCTCCATTTCTATTCTGGTGAGTGGAACATCCGTGTGCCTGACTATAGAGTCACCTATGACCAATGTGTTAGGTACATAGTTTTGCCTTATGGGCAGTAGTTGACTGGCACACTGAGTCTGTATGTTATGTGTCTTTTGGGTTGTGGTGAAAGCTGGAGGTTGCTTGCATTTCTGCTTTGATGGTCTCTGTTGTTTGGGTAGATTCTTACTGAGAGCCTCCATGAATGATTTTGTGTATCTATGTGTGGGTATTGGTGGTGTAGATGTAATAGGACTATGTGACGTGTGTGGTGTGGAATAGGTGTTTACCTTCTCCTCCTGACTGACAAGTTCAGTCTTTGGTTGAGAGACCTATGCCTCTAGTTTGGATAGATAAATGCATCTCTCACAGGTTGTAGTGCTGAGTGGTAGGAGGAGAGGGTTGTTGGTGTACATGAGGCAATTGCTACATTGCCCCAAGATGCCCAGATTCATCAGGTAGACAGGAGAGAACATCGGGAGCTTTCCCTTGGACATGCTTGCGTAATCAGTTTTTTCCTCTAGACAGTTAGGGTAGTAAATACTTGGGCTTGTTTCCTCAAGGAAAACTTTAAGGAAGATAAGTAACAATAGAACTGTTAGCCACTAGCTAATGAGAAAAGTTTAGTGCTTCAGAGATTTGTGGCTTATTTAGTGCTATCAGCTGTTCTGAACCTGTGCAAAGCACAGGAAAACAGATTCAAGTACTACAAATAAGAAAATGACTAGTTCTAAGGGAAAAATTGAAGAGCAAACTTTAAGGCGCTGGGAATAGTTTAACCTTAGCTAAGCAGCACTGCGCAATGCACAAACTCGCTCAAACCCTCGCAAACATGGATTTTTAACTCAGAAACTTGAAAGGGATAGGAATTAGCCCAAAATGGCCAATAAAGTAAATTTCAGAGCTGGAGACCACTCCTCTTGTGGCAGATAGGCTGCTCTAATGCTTACCACTCTCACTGATAAGCAGAAAGATTTCCCACTGGCACAACGAGGTCTGGACCACTCAGAAACACAAACTGAAGTCCTGAAACCAGCAGATCTGGGATCCAGACTATTCTTGTATAGGAAAGGGTGGAAAACAAGCAGTACAGATAGTATTTCTTTAAATTTAAACAGAAAAAAAGCACTTAAAACAGTATAAATGCACAGAAAAGGTTGTTGCACTTGAGTGTGATGCCTACAGTTATAAATAGTACTTACCTATGAACCTAAACTCTAAATTTTAAACAGGTAAAACAAGTGCACACACAGTAAAAATAAATTAACAGTACAATGCAGCAGAAATACAGCAAACAACAGTAAAAAAACAGCTTTTTATAGTGCGATTAGCTTAAAACAGTTAAAAGAAAGTGAAAAAGGTACTTAGAACAACAAAAAGTCTCTCCTTCTTGTTTTTAGTGCTCTAGCAGTCTGCAGGATGCCCAAACAGGATCTGCCAAGCTAAAACAAGTGCAAACCCATGCAAACTTGGGTTCTTAACTCAGAAACTTGAAAGGGATAGGAATTAGCCAAAACAGCCAATAAGGTAAATGTCAGAGCTGGAGACCACTCCTCTTGTGGCAGATAGGCTGCTCTAATGCTTGCAACTCTCACTGATAAGCAGAAAGACCTACCACTGGCACAACAAGGTCTGGACCACTCAGAAACACAAACTAAAGTCCTGAAACCAGCAGATCTGAGATCCGGACTATTCTAGTATAGGAAAGGGTGGGAAATGAGCAGTACAGATAGTATTATTTTTTTAATTTAAGCAGAAAAAAGCACTCAAAACAGTATAAATGCACAGAAAAGGCTGTCACACTTGAGTGTGATGCCTATAGTTATAAATTCAGTTAAATTTTAAGTTTTAACAGGCAAAACAAGTGCACACACAGTGAAAATGAATTAACAGTACAATGCAGCAGAAATACAGCAAACAACAGTAAAAAATGGGTTTTTAATGTGCGATTAACTTAAAACAGTTAAAAGAAAGCCAAAAGGGTACTTAGTACAGCAAAAAGTCTCTCCTTCTAATTTCTTGTGCTGTAGTAGTCTGCAGGATGCCCAAACAGGATCCATTTATATTTACCAAAGTTATATATTCTTGATTGTTATTGATTTCTTGTATTATTTTTAATGTGTTTTTGTAATGGAGCTTTTCTCACCCAGGCCTCCACTGAAAAAGGTCTAGTGGCCCAGTCAGACATCCCAAGTAAACAAATGTAAAATATATTTATGTATTTACTTTATTTTTACAATTGTTAACCGGGTTAGTCCAACTGGGCCCAGCGAGCCCCTTTTCACTGGAAACCCGAAAAGAAAAGTTCCAGGAAAGTAATTAAAAAAATAAGAAAAACCTAACAATTCAAGTTGAAAGATAGTACAAAAACAGAAAGAAATATACACTACAAATATATTCAAGGCAAAAGTATTCTTTGAATGCACAAAGAAAACACTACACAGCACAGAGCATGCAACACCAGGGTGACTGAGCACTTTCATCTCATTTAGTACAAGACTTCTTCAGAATAATCCATACAAAAACATCACTTCCTTAAATACTCACAATTACATGATATCACAAATCACTAACCAAGTCTAAAAAAACATATACACTAAATTAAAAAATATACTAAAATGTACAATGCCATTAATATTTCACTTCTTAAAGAAAAAAATAGAAAGTAAACATTTTCTGCTCATTCAAAGCCCTTACAACTATATATAAATTAGACAGATAAGTGTTATTTTATCAATCATTTACATACTTCAAATATCTTTTAACTGATACTTTGTCATTTAATCCTGGGATGACATCTGCTCTCAAAAAAATCTGACATTTTAATTCCAGATTTTCTAAATAGTTGTTAAATCCCTCGATGACCCTAATGTTATCCACTTTCTCTACTACAAAAAATGAAAATTTCTTGAATTCACTACATTGTAGTGAAGGCTTCGTCAAAGCATTTATAGTATCTCTTTTTCTTATAGCTAGCACATGCTCCCTCACCCTATCACGTAATCTTCTAATAGTTTTTCCTATATAGAAATGATCGCACTTGCACAAACTGCTAAATACACTAACCCTTCACTTTGACAGTTATACAAACGTTTAGAAAACAATTCAAAATTAAGATGTTTAAATCTGTAACTATATGTTGTCATCATGAATCTACATTGTGAACAATTTAAACAAGGGTAGGTTCCTAATTTTCTGCTTTTACGTATTCTATATTGCTGTTGTTTTCCAACAGTTGTTTTAAATTTCGGGTCATCCTATTAACAAATCTTGGCTTTGCACCAATGATATTACCTAATTCCTCATTTCCTAAAATAATCTTCCAGTTATCCAAGATAACTTTTTAAATTATTTTACCATCAGTACTTATGGGTACAGGAAACGAACAAAAGTTCTTTCAGTTCTATCTTTGTTTTTACTCCTAAACTGTGCCTGTTGTGTTCCAAAATTGACTAAACATGTTCTAAGAATAGGGGAAAATCTGTTACTTCTTTCAAGGGTTACATACCTAGAAATATTGTCAAGTTCTTTTTCAGGATATCCTCACTCTTTAAAAAGTTCAATTAACACTTTTAATTCCTTCTCAAACATATCATCCTCACCTATCATCCTGCTGATTCTAATTGCTTGACCTTTAAATATATTAGTTTTCATATATTTTGGATGGAGTATTATCAAATTCTACATAATTATTTTTGAATGTATCCTTTCTAAATAAGGTACAACTAAACATTTGTTTGCTGACATAAATTTCTATCTCTACATCCAAAAACTGTGTTTTCACTCCCACTTTACCCATTGTAAATTTCAGCCAAGGAATTGCATGGTTGATACTTTCAAAGAACTTCTTCCATTCTTCTTCACTACTACCCCAAATAAAAAAACAAATCATCAATAAATCTTTTGTAATATTTAATATATTTGCAACCTTCAACTTTCTTTAAATACTCCTGTTCCCACCAGCACTTCACAAGGTTCACAAAAACAGGTGCAACATGTGCACCCATTGCTACATCATCCGTTTGTTGGTATATAGTTCCATTAAATGTAAAAAAATTGTATGTTAAAACTATTTCCATAAGTTAGCAAATCACAAAAATGTCCTGATTAAATAAACTCCTGCATTTACTCAAATATAACCTCATAAATTCAATTCTCTTCCCCTGCTCAATAACAGTGTATAGGGAACATACATCTACTGTACATAAGAACATTTCATCCCCTTGAAATTCATACTCCTTGCTCAGTAACAGTGTATAGGGAACATACATCTACTGTACATAAGAACATTTCATCCCCTTGAAATTCATACTCCTTAAATGAATTCAAAAGCATCCAGGAGTCTTTAACGTATCACTTACTAGCTTGTACCACATGGCTTAAAATTTCATCGAAGTAAATAGAAATTCTAGAAGTTTTATTATGAGGGGCAGAAACAATAGGCCTAAAAGGCGGTCAACTAAAATCTTTGTGTATTGTTGGGATTCCAAATAGAATTTCTATCTGAGGTTGTTCTATTGTCAAATAAATAAATAAATCAATAGAAATGTACTGCTGATGTAATAATTCAAGCAATATTGTCAATTTCTTGATATTTTTTCCTTACCAAATTGTTAGAAACTTTCTTATATTTGCTTGAATCAGCTAACATTGTTTCAATAGCTTTGTTATAATCAGCCACTTCCATTACTACTATTCCTTGTCCCTAGTCTGCCTTCGTATATCTGATGTCACTGTAAGATCTTAATTGTTTCAGTGCATCTTCATGGCCTTTTGTAAAATTCCTATTTGTTCTTTTATAACCTTTATCATTACTTTTCTGAATGGGCGGCCACGGTGGTGTAGTGGTTAGCATTGTCGCCTCACAGCAAGACGTTCTCCGGTTCGATCCTCGGCTGGGGTGCCTTCTGTGCAGAGTCTGCATGTCCTCCCTGTGGTCACGTGGGTTTCCTCTGGGTGCTCCGGTTTCTGCCCACATCCCAAAGACATGTAGTAGGTGGATTGGACACTCTAAATTGGCCCAGGTGTGAGTGCTTGTGTGTGTGTGCCTTCTGTGGAAGGTTGGGTGCTGGGCTGGCAACTCAACACTGTAAAACTCCACTGCCAATCATGAGCGGACAGGTGATCTGCTGTGGTGACCCCTAACCGGGAAAAAAGCCGGAAGGAGAAGATCATTACTTTTCTGAATAACACTATATAATTCATTTTCGCATATTGAAGCGAAAGTATTTAAAGTGTTAACTAAAGGTGGATTCACTGTACTACCTTTCCTGTATTTCTCTGTCCTATTATCAGGCACATTATGAAATATGTACTTCAAGTTCAATTTTCAAACAAATAGCTTATAGT
Organism: Protopterus annectens; assembly: GCF_019279795.1. NCBI lineage: Eukaryota > Metazoa > Chordata > Ceratodontiformes > Protopteridae > Protopterus > Protopterus annectens. The sequence continues at coordinate 1,466,847,955 of NC_056726.1, forward strand.
CCAAGATAGTATTAACTATATTTGTCTTATCTGCTGGCAAAAAAGTAAGACCTTTTTCAAGTACCTCAGTTTCTTCTTTACTAAAATTTCTCCTACTTAAATTGAATATCTTATTTTGTTCCTTTGAATCTAACACCCCTTGTTCTTGCCCAGCGAGCCCCTTTTCAGCGGAGACCTGAGGAGAAAAGTTCCAGGAAAGTAATTAAAAAAATAAGGAAAACCTAACAATTCAAGTTGTAAGATACTTAGTACAAAACAGAGAGAAATATATAATACAAATATAGACAAAAGTACAGTATTTTGAAAATGCGGTAACAATATGTTTGAGAAATTTGATTAGCATTAAGTTATTTACAAGGAATGTAGCAATGCCTAAAATAAAATAAAAAAAAATCAGAGTAACATCATGGCATTGTACAACAAAGATGTATTTAGTAGCATAGGTACTAACTGCAGAGAGACCAATATATGTAGACAGTTTATCTAGATACCAAGCAGATATGTTAATTGAGAAAAGTAGAAAAATTCATTAGGTAATAAAAATAAATAAATATTCCTAGTTCTCTCACTATTGGTCAACTCTTATGATGTCTTATTGATGGAGTAATTAGCAAGGGAAGCAGTTTTCCCAAAAGTCAATATAATGCATTTTGTGGCATTTAGTTTTAATCTGTGACTTTGGCACCAGTCATTTTTCTGTGTTTGCCCTTCTTGTAAGATGTTTATGTCATGGAGAGAATCTATGATTGCTCCCAATTTGTGGTCAACTACAAACTTAGTCAACCAAAGACCTTTGGCGTTAGCCTTTACCTCCAAGAAGTAGATGCCAAATAAGAGCAGTCCCAGCATGGAGCCCTGAGTTAACCCACTGGCAACTGGTCTCTAAGTGGAAGTGATCCCACCAATTCTGACCTTCCTGATTCCTGGCTGTGATCCAGCTTGTAATCTAATATGGCCAGCTCAATGAGTTTGTAAACTAAACCCAAGTGGGGTCTTGTATCGAACATATCAGCCTGGTCCAGGTAGGCAGTATGCACTATTTTCCCCTCATCCATTACCTTGGTGACCCTTTCAAAGACATCCGCCAGGTTTAGTAGGCATGACCATCCCTTGACAAAGGTTGGGTCCAGTGTCTGAAGGTTGCCTATGTCTTTGTTGTTCACTTCCCTGATAATTAATTCCATGGCTTTGCATATTGAACTAGACAGAGTAATAGGTCTGTAGTTTCCGGGGTCACTTAATGGTCCACCATTGTGAAGTGGGATAACTGTTACAGTCCTCCATTCTTATGGGTACAAAGCCTTTTTGAAGCTATAGTTGAAAAGTGACTCAAGTGGTCCTGGTAGGTTTCAAGCTATTTAGGATGCATCCCAGGATAATGTCAGGGTCCACTGAGGTTGAGGATTTGGCTATTGCTAATATGGGGGGGGGGATATGCTAGTAGGTATTGCACGGGGAGAGTGGGGGGGGGTGAAGTCTGAGCTGAATTTGTCAGCCAGGAAATTCTCTATGTCATTGTGCATCACTGACCATCAGTTCGGCACACTAATGTGTGCTACCCTTGATGTTTTGGACATAGCTGTAGAAGGCTTTTTGTTTGCCTTCAGCCTATCTTGGCCTTGTTGGACTTAATTAGTCCTCTTAGTTTCCTGTTTAGTTTACTTAGAGAGCTCCTATCATTATGGGAGTTGCTCTTCCTGATTTTTTCCTTTTATTATATACCCTATTAAGGTTAGGATTTCACTAGTGTGGTTTGTTTTTAGTTTGTTTTGGGCTTACTTTTAGTAGGTACAGTAGCCTATAGTCAGCCATTTACATGATTGGACAGGGTCTCTGTGAACAATTCTGCATAGGTTGCTGTGACCTTAGGGTTGAGAGGGGAAATGGATTTTGATAAACTATCACTTAATAGGCCGTAGTTTGCTTTGGGATAGTTCCTAAGCAGCACTAATGGGAGCTGAACTTACCCCTCACTGAAGCACCCTCCCTACATGTTTAAGTTTCCAAGTTGTGACCAGCCTCAGCCCTGGCTGTCTGAACCAACTCAGAATGAGGTGGCAATCAGATGATATGTCAGCTCCTCTTTTCTCTTGAGTGTTCAGAACATTTAAACTCAGGTCTGATGATATCACTATAACATTAATAACTAGCTTTTAGCCCAAAGTACTATATTATCAAGTATATTAATGAGCATCTATATGTGTATATGTGGTATTTGTGATGGGCAAGCCATGCCTAGGAAAGATGTTTGAAAGCAAATGACCACTCTGTTTCACATCAGTCAAGTTGTTCCTCCCACTCACACTCTCTCATGTGTTTCCACTAATCACAATGCCAGTAGATTGCCAGGCACCCAGTATTACTGCTGCACACATTAAAACAGCACTGTCCAATGTCAAGAATGCAGCTTCTATGGGACCTGACAATATCCCTGGCTGTGTTCTACATGAACTACAGAGTGAACTGGCACCTCACCTGTATGCCCTGTTCAATCACAGTCTCACCTCAGGCTTTGTCCCTACCGAATGGCGCACTGCTACAGTCATCCCTCTCTACAAAGGTGGAGTGACTACAGACCCTGGGAACTATAGCGCCATTAGCCTGATGAGCCTGATATGCAAAGCTATGGAATGCATCATCATGAACCTGATAAACAAGGATATATGGAATCTCCAAACTCTGGATCCCACACAGTTTCGTTTTGTGAAGGGTAGATCATGCCTGCTCAACTTGGTCGACTTCTTTGAGTCAGTCACCAGAGCTGTGGATGAAGGCAAGGTGGTTCATACAGCTTGCCTTGATCTGGCCAAGGCTTTTGATACCATTCCCCACTCAGGAATCATAGAAAAACTCACTAAGCTAGGCATTAACCCCTATATCACTAGGTGGGTTGCAAACAGGCTCACAGATAGAACCCACAGTGTGAAGGTAGCTGACTCCAAGTCAGACTGCTGACTAATCACGAGTGGAATCCCACAGGGTTCGGTACTGGGTCCTCTCCTGTTTGGTATCTACTTCTCTGAAGTCCATGCCAACATGAAGGGACTCTGGATGACAAAGTTCACAGATGATTGCAAGTTGGGAGCTATTATTAACTCTCCAAGTGATGTTGATATTCTCCAGAATGGCCTCACTGAGACCAACGACTGGTGTCAGAACCATGGTCTTAAGCTCAATGCCAAAAAATGTGTCATCATCCCCTTTGGGAAAAACCTGGTTCCCGTGAATTACCACATCAATGGTAGTCCACTGAACACAGAAGGCATTATAAGAGATCTGGGAACACAGGTTGAAAGCAACCTCTCTTTTGATTACCACATTTCCACTATGGTCAGAAAGTCCCTCTATGTGGCACATCTCATTACTAAGGGTTTTGCATCCAGGAAGAAAGAGGTCATTGTCTCCCTCTACTCTTCCCTCATTAGGCCAATCATCGAGTACAATGCCCCATTTGGCATGTACCTCGCTAGACACCTGCAACAACTGGAGAGGCTGCAAAAGTACCTTAGAAAGAGGATCCTAGGCCTTAAACACTTGTTCTATATGGACAGACTCAAAAAACTCCAACTATTCTCTATCTCATATTGCCTACTTAGAGGCGATCTCTGCTTGACTTACAAAGCCATGTCTGACCCAGCTCTGTTAGAAATGCTGCATCTAAAGAAATCCCAATCCCTCCACACCACATGCTCCAGACACCTCAACCTCATTACCACAATCAACAGAACATGCTGGAGGGACAGTTTCTTAACCCAGAGACTGCCTATGCTGTGGAATAGACTTCCTATACATGTCAAGCAGAGCACCTCACTGGCCCTCTTCAAGAGAAATATTGATGAGTGGATGGGAAACAGAAAATTCACCCGAGGATACCTCCAGTGGTTCTACTCGACAGAGGCACTGGGAACTAAGGTTGGGTGGCACTATGCCAGGGTAATCCTATGGCTAGGCTTCTAAAGGCCCCAGGGCCATTAGCGTAGTACACACCTGTGAACCTATGAACTGCAGCATTCAAAAGTACCTTAAATTCTGTTAACAAGACAACCACTAACAAAAATCAATTCATCAAAAAAGATAAACTGACACTCTTACCCGAGGCAGTTAAAAATAGAAGGAAATCTTAGAATTCCATTGTAAATAAATGTTAAGAAAACAAAACAGGAAATGTTATGCCACACTAATACAGTCTTATAGGGTGCATAGCATGCTGTGGAACAGATGAGCATTGGTTATAAGGCAAAATTACTAAAGTAACAGCCTCTGTTATCAAATCTTTGTGCATAATTCATTTGAAAAAATACAAACCACTTACAGTGTTTTTTCCATGGTGGTGCAGCGGTAGCATTGTTGCCTCACATCAAGAGGTTCTCCCGTTTGATTCTCGGCTGGAGTGCGGGGAGTGCCTTCTGTGTGGAGTCTGCATGTCCTCCCCGCGGTTGGGTGGGTGTTCGAAAGACATGCGTAAATGGGTGTTGCCTTTGTTGAAGGTTGAACGTCAAGCTGGCACCTCTGCATTCGTGAAAATCTACTGCCAATCATTAGCAGACCGGAGTTCCGCTGTGGCAATCCCTAACCAGGAAAAGCTGAAAGACAACAACAACAACAACAAACCACTTACAGTGGTTCAGGGATGTCAGCATTGCAGAAAAAAGGAATATATGATGAAAACATGTCCTTTTGGTTTTTGGGTGCAGTTTTCCTTTGATATCCTTACTGCCCCTAGACCTTCAGATTAAAGCAGGAGTCTCGGCTGTTGGTCACACCAGTAGTGAAGAAAATTATATTTGAGAGAGATTACCTCTGTAGGTGATATCCTCAACAAAAATTGCACATGTCCACAAAAATACAAAGGTATGCAGAACAACTGTCTGTGATTCACCATACAGCAATATATATTTTTTCAAAGCCTCTAGGAGGCATCCATTAACTTTCCAAAGACTTTAGAAGAAGAAAATCTAGTTATTTTCCTGTCTATGCTCAACTGCGTATAGTTTAGAAATTCAATGTTTCCTTTTACAGTGTTATTTCCAAAACTATACCAAGAACACAAAATAAGCAATTTAGCTACAAGTGCTGATTGCCCCACCCCCCCAAATACCAGTCAATGCACGGCAAGTTAAAAAGCTGCTGTGCTGTATAATGGCAGGCGGAACCTCCATGGCAGACGGAATTCCCCTAAACTCTTCAGCCTAGCTTCTAATGCATTATCTACCCGTCAGGGGTATTAGCAAAAATGTGTTCCTTAACTCAGACAGGAAGGAAGGAAGGAAGACATGACAGTACAGCTCCAGGGTGGTGGTACTTCAGTGATATTCACTAGGTAAAGGCCCATTGCATTTCAGTCCCCTCTTACCAGAATGCTAGAGAAAAGCACCATCAACACCTCCATGGCAACATAAAACATGATACTCTGTTGTCAAACACTCAACATGGCTTCTGCTCGTGGCTTGGAGTTCATGCTGCCCAAGTAAAGGCCTCTAACAACCATCACAGCAAGCCCAAGAAGGGCAATTTATCTCTGTTGTGTTCCTTCTTTTCTCAAAGATATCTGACATAACAACTCATAATTTACATGAGGACAAAGTAGCTTAGAATGTATTAGTTCTCAATTTGTGTTTAAGGAACGAGGTAATCCCACCTGGTGTATACAGCAATATCCTCCCCAAATGCTATCCTTGCAGTAATACTGCATGGTCTATGCTCAGCCCCTACTTTTCCCAATATTTGTCGCTAATATGTGGAGACATGATGGTAACTCATTCCTTGTGCAGCATGCAAATGATGCTTGCTTGTTTCTCCACCACTATATCTGGCACTCATTGTTTCTGAGTATCAGGACATTTGCTACAATGTTAGTAAATAAAGTATGACGTTAGAAACATTCAGGACAGAAACAACTTCCTTAACATTTCAGCATTTAGTGAATGGACTGTTACTGCGGTGGTGGTGCTGCGGTAGCATTGTTGCCTCACAGCAAGACGTTGTCCTGTTCGATTCTCAGCTAGAGCGTCTTCTGTGTGGAGACATGTGTGAATGGGTGTACCTTCGTTGAAGGTTGTGTGGCAGGGCCGGCAACTTGGCATGTAAAAATCTACTGCCAATCATTAGCAAACCGGAGTGCCACTGTGGAGACCCCTAACCAGGAAAAGCCGAAAGACACAACAACAACAAAAAAGTGACTGGACTGTTTCATGACTTCCATTACTCTGGGTTCATTATAAACTGTGGCCTATAACTTGACTGCAGGATCCAAATGTTGTAAAAAGAGTAGCTTTCAGGCACACTGTATATGACAAAGCCTTTTTTATTCCTCTTGCAAAGACTACTACTATCTTATCTCATAAGTGCATTGGCATTCTAATCCATCCTCCCCAACAATGTCCACAGCAAACGTAATCTGACCTAAAAAAAAGTTAGCCAAATTTGCCACTGGCATACCCAAATACATCAGTATTATGTGGACCTAAGGAAAATAGAGTGGCTAGAAGTGCCTGGCCAGTTATAACTTATACTTATCAGTCTCAAAGGCTACTTTACCAGGCTGACTACCCATCCCTTTACAAAATTCTTACTAGATGCTGCCCAAGCAGAGAAGTGTAACCGTTAAGTAGTTTCCAGTTTAAAGTAAAGTGAACAAAAGAATAACTATTGGGTTGCACATTTTGCACATAATTTACCTAAAATTTGGAAACAACTACCATCTTTTTAAATGCATAAGACACTCATACGGAATCCAGCTGGACTTAGAAACACAGGGACATAAAGCAGGTATAGTTACCTGATGGTAAATATAAAACTTAAAAGCTGTTTTCAACAGTAGGATAGTAGCTATCCCTACTGTATATATACTTTTATACATCACTAGTTTACTTCATCCACTGTTTTCTGTATTTTTGATTGTTTTTTTACTAGTTTTTTTCTACTAGTTTTCATTGTATAAACATGTTTTTGGGGCTGTAAATATGAAAACTCTCATGACAGAATTTTTTTTTGCAAAACGCTGACATATATTCTGAGCTGTTAATAACTTATTTTTTTATGCACACTAATACACATGGATGGATATTTACTAGATATTATTAGACAGATGTATTTTTATATTTATAGTGTTTTAGTTTGATTATGTTTATGGTTAGAAAGCTATGTGTCTTTTCTTGATTTTACTTCTTGTCACAGACCTGATGAGGGCTTTATTGCATTAGCTAGTCGAAAGCGATTTTAGTTGTCTTTTAATGTATACGTTTTTCTTAATACCTGATCTTGGAATGGGGGTTGCAAACAGATAGGTAGTGTTTTCCTTAACTAGAATTTAATTTGATCTAATCAATAGTAGTGGGTGGGGGTGGGTACTTGTTGTTCTAAAATGCACTTTTACAGCTCTGTTTATATTGTTTGCCATGAATAGGCTGGTTTAAAATTAAACAATACGTACATTTCCACACTTACTACTAAGTATATAAAAGCTGATATGTTTAACATTGTTAAAATATTTCTGATTTTTTGTTAATGAAAATCACTTGTCTGTGACGAATCAAGGCTTGTTGCTTTGGAACGCTACCTGGGTTTCATGATGTTTGGAACTTATTGCCACTGAGCTCATCAATTAAATTTTAAGGCCACTGATTTATCTGTTTTTATCTCTTCTGTATACCTGCCTTCCACCCCTGATACTCACCCTGTCACAAGCCTTGATTCAGATATAAAACAATGCAACCTACTAACCCGCTGCACTGTTGTCAGTATAAATCATTCCACACCTGCTCGAACTACTAAAACAACACTGATCACATGCCGTCATCCTCATCAAACTGCACTTCTAATTATGCCATCTATAATTTTGACATTTACTTAGTCTACCAAGTTACTTTTGTCATCTATTCTATACTGCTTTGCATTGCAAATCTGCCATTTTATGCTGTATCTTCCTGGATGGTTGCTTGTTAATTATTACCTGTGACTGCATGTCAGGTTTGCCTTGTGTTATTTTACACTCTTCATCATACATTACACACTGCACTTCCTCCTTGACCTTTAATAACATTCACTATTACCTTCTCATCATCCTATTCAAATTAATATCCAAAACTGTGACTCACATCATTTGCCAACGATTAGCAGCACACGTTGCCAGTTTGTCATATGAGTCATATTGTTTGCTTCGTTAATCTGTACGTTATTCAGCTCTCTTTTTATTCTGCCTATCTGCTAAATGAAAAAAAATGCTCTTGGTTGCTCATACACACACCTGGTTAGGTACATATGAAATGTAAATAAGAAATATATTTCTGTTTCTTGTACAACTATTTAACTCGCGTATAAAATGCAATGCATTTCCCCTATTTAACTTGCGTATAAAATGTAATGCATTTTCCCTAGGCCTCTACTGAAAATGGAATTTCCCGCTTGGATTTCTTTGTTTCTCAAAAATAAAGTAAAAATAATCATATGTTAAGATGACACTAAAGTACTTCTGGTGCACCTAGACACTGTAAGAGGGTAGCATCATTGGAATAGCAGCGGTTGCAGCAAGATAAACAACTCATGCTGATCTGCCTCTAATCGTGTAACCTCTAATATAAATGTCTTGTTAGATTTTTCTCCGATCTCATTTATCACATATTAAGCTCTTAGGAGTGGTGGCCTAATGGTTAAGGTGCAGGATTCGAGTCTCACAAGGGATAATTGGCTAGGCTTAAAATGACTCGCAAGGGCAGTTAGCCTAGTACTAATCTATGAACCTATGTGATTAATGAGTTTTTCCTGACATATTTTCTGGGGCTCTTGTTATTGTTTTTCATTGCACTCTACTATGAAACATACATTCTAAGTTTTTTTCTCGTTACATTTTTTTGCTACTGTGTTTTGTAGTGTAACATGATACTTTTGTGATTTAAAATATTTGTAAATGATTTTTGAAAGATTGTGATAGTGGAGCTTTTCTCCCCAAGCCTCTGCTGAAAATGGGCACTTTCTGGCCCAGCTGGACTTTCCTGGTAAACAAATGTCAAATAAATAAATAAACAAATAAATAGATTCAGGGGTAGTGTAAGAATGCATTCATTTTCACAAGGGGAGAGGTAATGGATATAAAAGCATCCTAGAAAAGGTGATGGATTCAGAAAATATTCAAAAATGCATGGACGGCGCAGTGGTGCAGCAGTAGCATTGTTGCCTAACAGCAAGAGGTTTTTCGATTTGATTCTCAGCTAGAGTGCCTTCTGTGTGGAGTCTGCATGTCCTCCCTGTGCTTGTGTGGGTTTCCTCCTACATTACAAAGACATGCATCTGGAGCGTTTCTCCCCAGGTCTCTGCTGAAAATTGGCTTTATTCCAAGTCGGACTTTCCTGGTTAACAAATGTAAAATAAACAAATAAATGGAATAAACAAAATAGAGTTCCAGAAAGGCTAGTGGGGAAATAAGCTGCTAATTATTCACGGCTATAAATGTATACCTACTAGGTGGGAATGTAGGCAGACCCAGTAATCAAAGTGCTTCTTATCTAACATTTAGTTTTATCTTTCTCTGTTTCAGTTTTATTTTCATTTTTCCTATCAGTCGATACCCAACTAGTTAAAGTGAGGCCTGGAGTGGAACTGGATTGCTGACACTGTAGTACAACATTATACAGTTGTTGCACTCCCTAGTGTGTCTTCCTTAGGGTGAGATGTAAAACTGAGATTCCATTTGCATGAGATGCTGGTAACTCAGGTAGATGTAAAAGATCTTATAGCACCTATTGAATAGAATAGAGGAAGTTCCCTGATATCCTGGCCAAATTTCCACTAGTGGTATAAATACCACATCAGATCTCCTCTGAAAAGAGTCCACCAGCCTAGTCAAATTAACCTGGTCAACAGACAATAAATAAATAGAAAGTACAGTTGTGTACACTTGCCATAAATGTAGATGTTTGAGTGTATTCACTGTTGCAGTCATCACATTTGAGTTATCTGCTTGCAGTAGCCCTCAGTCGGCCTGATTATCAAAGTCTTGGGTCGTGCATCGGTTGCTGTCTCATCTTCCATGACGTCAGGTCATCAGGGGTATAAAGCATGCAGCCGATACCATTACATCAGTTTTTTCTTGCCCCAGATGTCAGGTGCCTCCCTTAATGGGAAGCAATTATATATATATATATATATATATATATATATATATATATATATATATGTATGTATGTATGTATGTGTGTATATATTTATATATATATACAAGGTTATACCTCCAAAAAAAAGCAAATACACCAGAAAGCTTTTAAGCATAGTAAAGGAGCTTAGAGGTATAGCCAAGAGAAGTCAGGGGGCTGGAGGAAGGGTAACCAGGACTGCAACAGTGAATACACTCGAACATCTACATTTATGGTAAGTGTACACAACTGTACTATGTTCTTCATGTTTCACTGTTGCAGTCATCACATTTGGGTAGATTCCCAAAGCTAAGGATGGGAGGATGGGAGGAGGAATTTAGATAGTATTAGGACCAACTATAAGGCCCTGCAAGACTGCAGTGGCAAAATCAGCTCTGGATTTAGAGAAAATTGGCAAACGGTAATGCTTGGTGAAAGTATGTACAGAACTCCAGGTAGCAGCTTCTAGAATGTCCCTGATAGGGACACCTCTGAGAAAGGCTGTAGAGGTAGATGCAGCCCTGGTAGAATGTGGTCCTATCCCCTATGGGATAGGTTTTCCATGGTGCTTATAGCAGAAATGAATGCAATGGCCTATCCATTTAGAAATGGTTTGCTTTGAAATTGCCTTCCCCTCTGCCCCTGCAGCAAATGCCACCAGCAGCTGTTCAGATTTCCTGAGAGGTTTAGTCCTGTCCAAGTAAAATCTAAGTCGTCTGTGCACATCTAAGGAGTGCAGTATCCGTTCCCCTTTGTTCTGTGGATTAGAAAAGAAGGTTGGCAAATGACTGAACTGATTAAGAGCCACACTGGATACCACCTTGGGCATGAGAGAGGGATTGGTCCTGAGGGACACCCTGTCTGCATGAAAGATGATGAAATGCTTCACTGCCATAAAGGCCTGTAATTCAGACACCCTTCTTGCTGAAGTGATGGCTAAAAGGAAGGCTGTTTTCCAAGAAAGGAATTTCAACTCTGCACTTGCAGCTGGCTCAAAAGTAGGTAGAGTGAGTTTTTCCAATACAAAGTTAAGATCCCATGCTAGAGCTGGGGCTCTCCTGAGTGGCAGTGGATGAGAGAAGAGGGGTGGTTCTGTGTTGTAATGAGCTGAAATAGCTGAGGCATGAATTTTGATGGAGGAAAAGGAAAGGCCCTTGTGAAGTATCTCAGTTAAGTATTGAAGAATCTGAGGTAAATTGGGTGCTGATGTGCCTATCCCCTGAGTTTGGTTCCAGGAACAGAATCTTTTCAACTTTTCAGCATAAGATTTTCTAGTACTAGGCCTCCTTGCCTCCAGAATGACATCCAACACTTGCTTACTGAGGGATGGTAACGGAGAGCTCAGGTAATTAGCCAGGCTGCAAGGTTCAGGGTTTGAAGCTGAGGGTGCAGTATCTGGCCCTCCTGCTGGGACAGCAGGGTAGGGGTCTGGGGCAGGTGCCATGGAGCCAGCAGTGACACACTGTGCAAGAGGGGGTACCAGTGTTGGCATGGCCAGTCTGGTGCAATCAGTATCATCCTTGGTTTGCCCTGTTTGATCTTTAGTAGTACCTTGGAGAGGAGAGGCAGAGGAGAAAACGCATAAACTAATAGATTTTTCCAGGTGAAGAACAGGGCATCCACTTTCCAAGCTTGTTTGTGGGGAGTCCTTGTGCAGAATTTGTCCAATTGGTAGTTCTGGGAGGAGGCAAACAGGTCTATATCGGGGCTCACCCATTTGTTTATCAAGATGTTGAAAGTCTTTGGTTCCAGTTTCCACCCGTGTGAGTCCATGAGATTTCTGCTTAGTTCATCTGCCAGTGTATTTAGCTTTCCTGGCAGGAACTGAGCCTGTAGGTGCTCTTGGTAGCTCAAGGCTGTGTTCCACAAAGCCATGGCTAGTCTGCAGAGAGGGTATGAATGGCTCCCCCTGCTTGTTTATGTACCACATAGCAGTGGTGTTGTCCATCTTTACCATTAATTATCCTGGAAGAATGTGGTCCTTGAAGGCTGTCAGAGTATTCTGTACAGCTAACATGTCTTTTTAATTGATATGCAGGTGCATTTGACTTGGGTTCCATTTGCTCTGAAAGCACTTCCCTGCTAAGTGAGCCTCCCATGCATTGTCTGAAGCATCTGTTAGGGTTTGGGTGGCAGGGTGTAGAGTGAATGGCAGTCCCTTAGTTTTTGTGGCAGGCCTCTGCCCACCAAAGGAACTCTAACTGTAGGCAAGGTATGATAGGAATAATTGCTTCTAGATCCTGAGAATGTTGACACCATAGGCTTTTTAGATACCATTGTAGTTTCCTCATATGCAGTCTTGCATATGGAATTAGTAGAACGCAGGAGGCCATGAACTCCAAGGCTTGCAGTATTTGTCTTGCAGATAGCAGCGTCTTTGTGGCCATTAGTTTGAAGTAAACTGTCAAATGAACTTGTTTCTTTGGGATGAGGAATGCCATCTGGGAAGTTGTGTTCAAGCTTGCTCCCAGGAATACAATTTGTTGGCGGGGTACAAGATGTGATTTATTTTCGTTTATGGTGTACCCCAGACAAGTTAGCACCTTTTGTACAAATGGCAGATGATTCAAAAGTATGTCCTGGTTTTCTGCCTGAATTAGACAATCGTCCAGGGCACAGAAGATAAGCCAAAGGGCAGTGCAGAGAGCTGATAGTGCATGCAGCCTGCTTTGAAGTGTAGGTATCTTCTGCAAGATTCCCTGATTGGGATGTGCAGGTAGGCTTCCTTTAAATCCAGAGTTGCCAACCAGGCATCCTTGCCTAGCATAGGAAGCAACTGGTGAAGAGTTAGCATCTTGAATTCTGGGATCACCAAAAAAGTGTTTAGGATAGAGAGATCCAGGATAGGACACCAGGAGTTGTCTTTTCTGGGCACCAGAAAAAGTCTTGAGTAGAAACCTTGTCTCCTTTCCTCTTCTGGGACAGTTCGAATAGCCCTTATACTTAACGGAGAGAGAACTTGCTTTTGAGCCTCTGCCCACTGATTTGGGAGTAGATCTGGCCAACTGTTTGGGGTTGGTAAAGTGTGGAAGTGGAATCTGTATCCTTGGGAAACTATATTTAAAACCCATTTGTCCTGGGTAATGAATTCCCAGTTTTTTGCCTGCAGAGCAATCTTCCCCCAAAAGGAGCAGTCAGTTGAGAAGGGCTTGGAAGTTTTAAAATTAAGTCATTGAGACAGTTTACCATAGGGGGGAGTCTTACTACTCCCTGCTTTAGAAGTGGGAGCCCCCCCACTGCTTAATCCTGTGCGTACCTTGGGACTGAAGCCTGGGTGTTCTGCTGGTTCTGGGTTTGGACTGAGAAGGCCTGGAAGAGTCAGGAAAGGACCAGTTCTTAGAGGGCCAATGCCTACTAAATCTTGGAGGCTGTACTTGCAGGAAATCTTTAACCGTTTGCATAGATTTTGCTTTTTCCTCCATCTTTATGAGTAATTCTTCTGCTTTGTTGCCAAACAGACGGTCCTGGTTTAAGGGAGCATCCAGCAATTTAGCTTTAACATGATCTGGCGAAGATTGCTCCTTAAGCCAAGCATGCCTTCTAAGTACAGACCCAGTGACAGCAGCCCTGCAAGATGCCTCTAGTGAATTAAAACCACATTGCAAAGTATGTTTTCCAACTTGTTCAGCAGAATGCATTAAATCCTGTAAATCCTTATTTTCAACACAATCAGAGATCGACATCATTTTCTGTTTAAGCAATGCAATAATATGTTGCTGATACTTAAGGCCCTAATGGCCAAGGTTGCAGAAGTATATACCTTCTTAGCCCATCTATCCAGCGCCCTAGAATGTCTATTAGAGGGGGGTAGGATTTTTAGCAGTAGTAGCCTTAATGCCCTTGGGTCCCTGTGAAATGGTCTCAGGATCCACAGTAGGATTTTTAAAGAGGAACTTGTGAGAGTCAGGAACCCTGTAATATCTATCCGGTTTTCTGGGAGCAGGAGGTAAGGAGTCTGGGGCCAAGCTAGATTCCGAAAAGGCATCATCAGCAATGTCCAGTACAGGGGAGATAGCTAAAGGCCTGTGTTGAGGCAGGAGTAAGAAATCCCTAAGCCTCTTTTTACAGTCAGAGTAATCCTGGCTTTCCCAGCGAAAATGCTCCCTAAGAGTGTGCAAGGTTTCACCCAAAGATAGATCCTCTGGAGGGGAAGCAGAGGGAATAGACTCCTCTGCATCAGAATCCTCATAGGTAGATAAGGGTAAATCCTGGTCCTCAGAGGATACAGAAATTTCAGAATCCTGATCAGAAGAATCATAAGCAAATTCAGTCCTAAGTCTCTTAGAGGGGGAACGTTGGCTTCCCCTGATTAAAGTAATACGGTCTTTAGCCATTCTTATCATTTTGTTTTTTAGGCATAGAGGCCTGACCATGCAGTCTGAGCATCAGTTTTCTAGGCATGGATCGAGTTTTAGGCCTTGAAGAAGAAGATGGCATTGGTTTAATATGCAACTCAGTAGGTCTGAATTCACCCTCAGAAACCGGTGCCTGCACAGCAGCTCCAGACCCATCCAAGGTAGAGACATCCGCAGGTTCCACAGTTAAAGCATCTCGCAGCATACTGGACTCCGAATGGGTCTCAGTAGAGGCCTGCGAATCTGAAGTAACTGGTATCAGGGGCTGTGAAAGTGCCTCACTGAGTACCGGCGAACTGGCGACTAGCTTAGGAGAAGTGTCGTCGGCAGCTTTGGACCTAGGCGGCCTGTCTCTGTCTTTATCTTTGCGTTTTTTCAATATGTCAGTAGTCGGGTGGCTCACTGAAGCCATATCTGGGTAATTGAACCGAGTACCAAAATATTTAGAAGTGTAAATATATCGACGACGAATAGTTTGTTGTTTAAATAAGGCACAAAACCGACAGAGAGGTACGTCTTGGTCAGGGCCTAGGCAAGAAATGCAGTACGAATGAAAATCTTTATGAGGTATTTGCTTTCCACAAGAAATACAATTATTGACTTTTACTGACATTGGTTTTGAGTAAGAAAAAGTTTCCTCAATGGGGTACTTGGCTATAGTTGAAGACTTCGGTTCTGAAACTTGAAAACAAAAATTTCAGGAGTCGGCCAACCGGCACTTGCGAACTGCTTCTGCTTCGGGCACCGCACGGCAAGAAAGACTGATGTAATGGTGTCGGCTGCATGCTTTATACCCCTGACGACCTGACGTCATGGAAGATGAGACAGCAACTGACGCAGGACCCAAGACTTTGATAATCAGGCTGACTGACGGCTACTGCAAGCATATTACCAAAATGTGATGACTGCAACAGTGAAACACAAAGAACATCTGCTTTAACACTAATCACATTCAGCAGTTTTATAGCCCCCTACACTCATCAGCTTAATAAATACCCAGGTACTTAATATCCATATGATACCCAGCTGTTTAATACCCATCCACACTGTAAAATTAGTATGCAGTGCAGTCATCTGCTTAAGACCCAGTCTACACCCAGCTGTTATATAGCCATCTGTACGATACTCACCAACTTCCACAATATTAAACTTTTTCTAGCTAAATAACATTCAACCCATTCCTGGCTGTTTAATGCCCCACCTCTGCTCATAGCTGCTTATCAGATGTCACACAAAATGCTGATTTGTTCTTGCCTCACATAACTCCATAACATGTGCCCTCATCCAGCTATGCATTACCTCTAACACTTAGCAACATAAGACATGCACATGTGCTCACCCAAAGTCTAGATGCTAGTTAATAACCTTGCATTTCAAAGTTTTATTGCCATGCAGGCTCAGCTGTTTGATAACCATCCTGTTCAACTGCATAATGCCTTTGCCATGCCGATAGCACAGAACCCACACCACACTCTTCAACTGTCCAAGTACCTGGCTGCCTAAAAGCCACTCAAAGTGAGATATTCAGTACTAAATTCACATTCCCATATATGGTTAGTCAGAACTCAACCATTACCCAGCAGTGTAAGAACTCTGTCTCACCCCATCATTTATAACCTGCTTTAATCCAGCAATAACAGCTTTCCATCTGCTGGTCACGCCGTGCCTCTAGCCAGTGCAGTTTAATACTAGCCCAACAGTACGATACATTGTAGCCACCTGCTATGACCATGCACAGTTTTCATCCAGATAGTTAATTTCAAACTTTGCTAAACTATTTAATATTTAAGTATTACCCTACTGGTTAATACACAGTGATTCTCATTTACAGAATACCCAACCAGTCCGATCTGTATACTTCCCAACCCCTTGTTCCAGCATAATATCCAGCCACTCCCATTTGCATACTACCCAACCACATGTTCCTGTATAATGCCCAGCCACTCCCATATGCATACTGGCCAACCACATGTTCTTGCATAATGCCCAGCCACTCCCATATGCATACCGCCCTGCCACAGGTTTCTGCATAATACCCAGCCACTCCCATCTGCATATTATCCAACCACATGTTCCTGCATAATACCCAGCCACTCCTATCTGCATACTGCACAACCACATGTTCCTGCATAATATCCAACAACTCCCATCTGCATACTTCCCAACCACATGTTCCTGCTTAATGCCCAGCCACTCCCATATGCATACTACCCAACCCCATGTTCCCGCATAATACCCAGCCACTCCCATATGCATACCGCCCAACCACATGTTCCTAAATAATACCCAGCCACTACTATCTGCATACTACCCAACAACATGTTTCTGCATAATGATCAGCCACCCCCATATGCATACTTCCCAACTACATGTTCCTGCATAATGCCCAGCCACTCTCTTTTGCATACTATCCAGCCACATGTTTTTGCATAATACCCAGCCAATTCCATACACATACTGGCAACCACATGTTCCTGCATAATACCTAGCCACTCCCATATTCATACTATCCAACCTCATGTTCCTGCATAATACCCAGGCACTCCCATTTGCATACTGCCCAACCACATGTGCCTGCATAATGCCCAGACACTCCCTTATGCATTCTACCCAGCCACATGTTCCTGCATAATGCCTAGCCCCTCCTATTTGCATTACACCCAGTCACTCATATTTGCAAAAAATTAAGCTAACCCCAGCTACATACCACCAAACCAATTGCATCTAGATAATACCCAACTGTTACTACCTACATAATGCAAGTGACTCCCAGCTGAATAATAACTAGGTACTCCTATCTGCATTCTAAAACACAGCCATCCATGCCTGTTCAATACACCACTTCTGGCTGCATACCACCTAGTCACTCCTACCTAAATTATATCTTAGCTACTCCTACCTGCATACCACCCAATCACTCCTACCTGAATTATATCTTAGCCACTCCTACCTGCATGAAACCTAGTCAGTCCTATTTGCATAAAACCTAGCCATACCTAACAGCACATTAAGCAGCCACTGACAATAATTGTGTAGCCATCCAATTCCTTCCTGAAACTATGAACTTATGACTTGAGTTTAATTGAAAGTGAGACTTTATTCCATTGGCATTATAGTCTGTGTGATAGAAAGTTATCATGTTACTTACAAGTCTCCTCCAGTGTTCTAATCACTGGGCTGTATTCTATGTAAAAACATTCATATATTAAGGTTCATTTATTGCTCAATTTCAGACTTGGGTGTCCTTTAAGAGGGTGATAAGATGTAGTGAAAAATGGATTGCTGTAGCCATTTATGTAAGACAAACACCAAAGCCATTACATTCTCTTTGTGAAGAATCTTTAAACCTGTGCCATTTTGCAGCAGGTGATGTGTGAGTAGGTCCCAGAACAGGGTACAATATTCTGTAACTTGTCCAATAAGAGGTTTATAAATGGAGAAAGTTACTTCTCTGGTATGACACTCAACCCTTTGGAATATCAGGTGTACAACTCCAGGTGTACAACTCCATACCTTCTGGAAGGCAGAAGTAATATGAGTATAAAACAAAAGGTCATCATCTATAAGAACTGCAAGAACTTTATTGTTTTATTGCTGTTTTAGTTGTTGCCAATCAATAGTGTATATATGTGGTGTGGGTGGGTTTCCAAGTAATATAATGTTACATTTTTTACATAAAAGGCAAGACTGTTTCTACTGGACAATTTTTGTGTAATTCTAAGAGCTGTTCACAGATTAGTACTAGGCTAACTACTTATGTGGGCCATTTTAAGCCTAGCCTATTATCCCATGTGAGAATCAAACCCTGCACCTTGTGTCTGTAAGGTAAACATATTAACCATTATATCAACTGCCCTCTTTGAGGAGAGATGAGAACAGTGGGATTAAAGACCATGCTCCAAAGTTTGTATTCATCTACATATTTATGTGGTGAGCTAGGCAGTAGATTCAGTTCTGATGTCAGAGAAAAAAGATGAGAAAAATAAATTGAGGGACTCCATGAGTAACAGAGGATGATGAGGGTAGGAGTCCTCCTGTCCTTACCTGTTGTGTATAACCAGGTAGCCAACTGTAAAACCAAGTTATTGTGGCTTCAGGTTCCTTCTGATCCTTGAGTTTATGTATGATTTCTGTCATGTGGTATAGTATCAAATACTTTGGCCAGGTAAGCTGCATAGACAGATAAAACTTAATCCAGAGCAGCAGTCACAGTCTCAGAATAGATACTGACTCTCAGATGTACAATACCTCTCCACACCCAGTTGGATAATACTAACCAGTAAATAGATACTGACTCTCAGATGTTCAGTACCTGTCCACACCCAGTTGGATAACACTAACCAATCCCAGTCTCAGAATAGATACTGACTCTCAGATGTGCAATACCTGTCCATGCCCAGTTGGATAATACTAGCCAGTCACAGTCTCAGAACAGATACTGACTCTCTGACGTACAATACCTGTCCACATCCAGTTGGATAGTACTAACCAATCACAGTCTCAGAATAGATACTGTCTCTCAGATGTACAATACCGGCCCACACCCAGTTGTTTATTGCTAACCAATCACAGTCTCAGAATAGATATGGACTCTCAGACATACAATACCTATCCATGCCCGGTTGGATAATACTAACAAACAAGCGATCATTTTTAGTTGCACAGTAATAACTCTCATTCATAGGTTCCTCTTACATATGAAATAAAGTACCTCCCTAGCAGCCTTTAAAACCAGTTTGGAACTTTGGATGAATGATCCCAAATTCTTACTTGGGTTTTGTGGCGAAATTCTACTTGATGGGGGGGGGTTATTCTTCAAGCAATACTGGGTGATATGGCTGAGGTTCTTGATGGTGTCCTCAGCCATAATCTTAGTATAAACTTAGAAAACTACATACCCAGCATAGCACATGATGAAGGGTTAGATTATGCATGAAAGTGGGGGCTATTGTTTTAAACCCTTCCCAAGTCTCATTTCTTACATATAAAAATGGACTGAACACAATGTTTAATACTAAACATAAAGTACATGTTATGCCACCTATCAGCTACCT
This sequence comes from Protopterus annectens, assembly GCF_019279795.1. Classification (NCBI taxonomy): domain Eukaryota; kingdom Metazoa; phylum Chordata; order Ceratodontiformes; family Protopteridae; genus Protopterus; species Protopterus annectens. The sequence continues at coordinate 1,466,867,491 of NC_056726.1, forward strand.
ATGTTTGAAGATGAGTAGCTTGGTAAAGCAAGGTAACAAAAAAGAATTATGAGGTTGCTCTGTTAAACTGGTGAAAATCACATGTCAGTAACCCAGGGAATGAGAAGCGGCTCCACAGATACTTGTTTACCCCCCAGTACAGTGTTCTAACTTCCCTTCACAGAGTCTGGTAGTACGTCCCCCCTCAATCTCCAGTCATACTAACAAGGCATGTATATAGTGAAGAATATGAAGAGAGAAATGAAGAGTAGAAGAAGGGAAATCTCTTGTACTACTCTTCCCTAACATCTTGTATTTTGTTTATTAGGTCATTTGTTGACAGTGTCAACTTCCTGCAAATTCTTACAACTTACTTTTCCCACTTTCACTCCTCCTCCTCCAGAATGTTGTAATTTTTTGACATTGAAGAAAGAGTTTATGATACTGGCTTCTGTTGTGTACATGTACTGTTTGTGAATACGTTTTGCTGTGTATATGTTTGTGTATACGTTCTGTTGTGTATACATACTGTTTTGTACTATTTGTGTATACGTTTTGTTGTGTACATGTACTGTTTGTGAATACGTTTTGTTGTGTATACATTCTGTTATGTATACACACTGTTTTGTATTATTTGTGTATATGTTTTGTTGTGTATATGTACTGTTTGTGTATACATACTGTTTGTGTATATGTTCTGTTGTGTATATGTACTGCTTGTGAATACATTTTGTTGTGTATATATACTGTTTGTGTATACGTTCTGTTGTGTATACATGCTGTTTTGTACTATTTGTGTATACGTTTTGTTGTGTATATGTACTTTGTGTATACGTTCTGTTGTGTACATGTATTGTTTGTGAATGCGTTTTGTTGTATATATGTACTGTTTGTGTATATGTTCTGTTGTATATACATACTGTTTTCTACTGTTTGTGCATATGTTTTGTTGTGTATATGTACTGTTTGTATATATGTTCTGTTGTGTACATGTACTGTTTGTGAATACGTTTTGATGTGTACATGTACTGTTTGTGTAATACGTTTTGTTGTGTATATGTACTGTTTGTGTATATGTTCTGTTGTGTACATGTACTGTTTGTGTATACGTTCTGTTGTGTACATGTACTGTTTGTGAATACGTTTTGTTGTGTATATGTACTGTTTGTGTACACATGCTGTTGTGTATGCATACAGTTTGTGTAGACGTTCTGTTGTGTATACATACTGTTTTGTACTGTTTGTGTACACGTTCTGTTGTGTATACATACTGTTTTGTACTGTTTGTGTACACGTTCTGTTGTGTATACATACTGTTTGTGTATACGTTCTGTTATGTATATGTACTGTTTGTGTATACGTTCTGTTGTGTATACATACTGTTTGTGTATACGTTCTGTTATGTATATGTACTGTTTGTGTACACATTCTGTTGTGTATGCATACTGTTTGTGTACACGTTCTGTTGTGTATACATACTGTTTTGTACTGTTTGTGCACACGTTCTGTTGTGTATACATACTGTTTTGTACTGTTTGTGTATACGTTCTGTTGTGCATACATACTGTTTGTGTATACGTTCTGTTATGTATATGTACTGTTTGTGTATACGTTCTGTTGTGTATACATACTGTTTGTGTATACGTTCTGTTATGTATATGTACTGTTTGTGTACACATTCTGTTGTGTATGCATACTGTGTGTGTACACATTCTGTTGTGCATACATACTGTTTTATACTGTTTGTGTATACGTTCTGTTGTGTATACATACTGTTTGTGTATATGTTCTGTTGTGTATACATACTGTTTGTGTATACGTTCTGTTGTGTATACATACTGTTTGTGTATACGTTCTGTTATGTATATGTACTGTCGCTGTCTGCCACTTCCAGGGTCTGCCAATGATAAGGAAAATGACATCATGGGTAAGAATATTACGCATGTCTTACCAAACTAAGCTAACATCATACTACTATATGGGGGGCAATATCATGCCAGACATTTCAGTTAAGCTATACCAATACAGCAAATGCCTTGCTATACTCAATATATCACCCAATCATTCATTACTATAACGTATCAAAATCCATCTGTCGACTGGCAATAAATGACAACAGTGGTGGAAAAAATATATTTGACTTGATATTGGCATCATCACTGAGCAATATCTCACACACACACATTTTTCTGATTTCTTTAGTGGCCACCTTCTCAGTTTTGCCATCTGGATTGCCATTAATGTACATAAAACACAAGTTTTGTTTCTTGGATAACATCTCATAACTATGCATTGCTGACTTCTAACTGAGCTGCTTTTCACTGTCTTCTTCTGGATGAAGCAACATTCTGCTTCAGTCATGCTTTCCTAACTGCTCTAAACACAGTTGTGACCCTTGCAAATCCATGCCTCCTCTTTGTACTGGATAAATCCTGAAATAAAAAAAGCTAAGGGTTGATAGTTTGAACCTGAGAGACTGTTATCACACAAATGTGAAATCCTAATCATAGGTTCATTGTTTCATAATAACTACTACTAGACTAGCTGCCCTTGAAGGTCATTTAGGCTATCACTGTTTAGAACAAGTAACTCTAGCATAGCAACAATCAGCCATATTCTTGTTCATATACCAAACATTTACCACCAAAACCATGATATTGATATACTGATCAGTCATTTCTCTATGATGGCACAAGCTATTTCATGCTCGATTATTTGTTGGTTTTCTTCTTTTTTCCACTTTATATTACTCTCTCAGTTTTTATTGTTTAGGTATAAACTATTTAATACCTATATTTACCAAAGTTATGTATTCTTGATTGTTATTAGTTTCTTGTATTGTTTTTACTGTGTTTTTGTAATGGAGCATTTCTCCCCAGGCCTCCACTGAAAAAGGGCCACTGGCCCAGTCAAACATGCCCAGTAAACAAATGTAAAATAAATAATAATTTTAAGCTTAGCCAGTTTCTCTTTTGGTGCATGAATTAACCTACCCCATTTGGTGTTAGTTCGACCTTACCCATCCTATGGTCAATAATTATATATTACCCCAAGTGAGAATAACTGGGATCATACCATAGATAATATGAAGTGACCCATTAATGGGATAAAGCATTTAGGAGCTACTTCTGTCCATTAGTAGTACAGGGAGCAATCCTGGGATACATTTTCTGTTTCCTATCCATAGATACAAGTTGCACATCCATATGGACAGAAATTAGTTTTTGTTTTACATGGTTGGAAGTTCTGTTCCAGAAAAGAGGTACCCCCTGTAAGATACACCTGTTCCCCCCAAACTGTTCTGCTGATGTTGCAGAAGAGGGTTAGATCCCTAGAGTGGGTATTTCGCCATTTGACTCGCTGATGTGCAGTAAATCCATCAGTATTGGGTCAGTTGGGTCAGATGATTCCTTGCATGCCATGCACAGGTCACCTCTTAGCAGTCTGTAGGATGCCATATACGGTGACAGTACTTTGATTTAGTCCACGTAGGACATATTTGCTTAGGCCTTGTATCCTTTTAGACAGCTATCCTCTGTAGGCTTTCTAGTTCTTGCATTTGTCTGGACAGACACATGTCAAAGGGGGAGTTATACTCCATGATTGTTCTAATGAGGGCAGAGTAAAGGGGAAAATTGGTATCCGTAGATCCAGATACAATCCCTTTGTTTACAAGCTGTGCAATGTAGAAGGACTTTCCCATGACAGTAGACACACGTTGATTGGAAGTTAGGTCACTGTGCACATAAGTTAGTTAGTTATTTATTTATTTGCAATTTGATTACCAGGGAAGTCCACTGGGCCAAATTGACCCATTTTCAGTGGAGGCCCGGGGAGAAAAGCTCCAAGATGCATTATACAATTTAGATACAAATGATAGTTAATATTAAAGATCTTATGTAGAATAGTTACTCATAAATGCATTCAATATCATGCATAGTTAACAAATTCATTAAGCTTGAAGGCAGGGATCACACAGTTTCATTTAAGGAAAACAGATACAGGTTAGGTATGGAAACAGTTTACATACAAACCTTTTAAGAAAATGTAAATACGGTTTACATACACACATCAACAGTAGAATGCTATTTACAATATTTACAAGGTTGGGCTGTGTGAGGGTAGCTGTAGGAGGTGAGAGCTTAGAAAGAAGCTACAGAAATTGTTGAGAGGTTAGATAGGCTCATAGGAAGATAACTATGAGAGTTGTAGAGCTTGGGAACCAGAACAAGAACCCCTTTTTTATTAGTTTGGGTGAAGGCAGGTACATTTCCATTTAGTGGACAGGTGTTTGAATAGTTGGGTTTTGAAGTTTTCTGAGCTTGGTATGGTTCTTAGTGTGGAGGGAAGTTCCTAAATCTCAAACAACTGGGTCATCTCTTAGGATCATATTGTCAATGTGGTAGTTCCCCAGGATAGATGACTTCCCAAAGGATACAATAATGCATTTTTTGCATTTAGTTTCACTCCATGATTTTGGCATCATTTATTTATTTTGGACAAACCTTCCTGCAGGATGGCTAAGTCATTTCAGGATTCAGTGGTTTCTCCTAACTTGCGGACATCTGCAAACTTAGCCACAGCACTTTGGTATTAGCTTATGCTTCAGAGAAGTAGACTGCAAACAGGAGAAGTCCTGGCATGGAACTCTGAGGAACTTCATTGATGATTGGTCTCTGTAGAAATAACTTCCCCTATTTTGTCCAGGTGGAGGTACGTAGTGTGTATCATTTTACCTTTATCCATTATTCTGGGGACCTTTTCCAAAAACACAAGTCAAACAAGGAAACAGGAAAGAACAGAACTGATGACCAAAAAATATTCCCCAGGTGAAACGAGCTGCTCAGGAGCCACAGACCAAGGGTGAAACATTTATTTAAGCTTTAAGTGAATAGAAATCAGGTTTTCATCAGTAAGACTTCTTCAGAATACAATGGATCCAATGAATCAGTTCCTTTATTTTTATATAAATATATATATATATATATATATATATATATATATATATATATATATATATATATATATATATATATATCTATATATATATTATGGAGCTTTTCTCCCCAGGCATTCACTGAAAATGGTCTCTCTAGGCCCAGTGGACTTCCCCTGTAATCAAACTGGAAATAAATAAATAAGAAATAAATAATAGTCTTAATCAAGTTTAATTGTGACATAAAGAAAACACCTGAAGTAAAGTTTAAAAAGCACAGCACTAAAACATTTTTAATGTGAAAAAGACTGAATATAACATAAAAAACTGTATACGTATGAGAATACATATGAGAATCTGTAATAAAAACTGAATAAATATACCCAGTGAAACGTTATAAAACTACAGTATAAAACACTATATATATATATATATGTGTGTGTGTGTATTATTTAGGTTCTGAGTGATATACTTATGTATATTAATGTCCAATGATAGTGGGACTTCCAGTGTAAACAGTAATACATTTGTGTGTGGTTAGGACGACTAACATTTCTCTGCTCTGACTTTTAATAATGGCACTAGGGATAGGCAGTCATTGATTCATGGGTTGCATCTAGTTTAATTTGCCAACTCAGGTCTTTTAATTTCCAACTTGTCTTTCCTCCCACTCCCTCTATGATCAACAGAAACGCTTTCCCATATATAGTGAACAAAAATTGCTTAAAGCCACTACAACAGGCAGAATGTCTATATTTTTATTAGATATCTCATATTCGTGTTCATATGTTTAGCTGCCTTACTGTTTCCCTACATAAAATGCAGGGCAGGACATACACACAGCCAAATACACCACCCCCTCAGATAGAGAATTTTCCTCCTGTGTATGGATGATAGACCTTGCTGCATTTTGCAGCTGCATTACTGTGTGTGGGGGGGGGGGGCAATACATATTTACACTAGCTACACATTCCACATGTTTGAGTACCTTTACTAATTTTTTTATTTTCCAAAACGTCCACCAGGCTCAGTAAGCATGACCAGCCTTTGATGAATCCAAACTGAGATGGGTCCAGTGTTTGGAGGTTCCCTGTGTCCTTATTGATTAGTTCTATAATGAGTCCTTTCATGGCTTTGCTTATGAAGCTGATCAGACTTAGGGGTGTGTGATTGCCTGGGTCTGTGGGAGGTCCTCACTTATATGGGGGAATGACTGTAGCTGTTCTGCATTCACTTGGTACAAAATCTGCATGGAGGCTCAGCTTGAGTATGATTAGGAGGGTGGCTAAATCGGACTTCTTGCTATTTAAGATGGATCCATGAATATTGTCAGGACCCACAGATACAGTATTTTTAGCTTTTGATACTGCTTTTAGGACATCAATTCATTGATTATTACTAGGCTAATGACCTGGAAGGGGGGACTTTCAAAACCAAGCCAAGTTTTCTTAAAAGAATAATGAGGTCCCATATCTAAATAGGCCATTGGAGACAGGCATTTATAAGCTACCTCTGTCCATAAGGGATGTGGGTGCCAGGCCCTCTGTACAGTTCCTATGCCCCATCCACTGGTCTAGCTTGCACTTAAATTGGGTAATAGACAAATCTGATCTTGTGAGACAGTTTTAAGTATATCTTGTTATTCCACAAAGTTTTATACAGTTTGTAATGCTGTAAAAATGACCATCCTAACTGACAAAAGTTCCCACTTTATTGAGCAACAAAGACAATACACTCAGAAATGCCAAAAATCTGGGAGCTTGAGCAGTCCCTTGCTGCAGAATGATAAAGTTGTGTTTGATTAGTGGCACAGACATTGCAAGGGGATGATGGGAGTGAGTGACCAATGTGGACTCACCCATCCCTTGGAAGAGCACCCAAGTGTCACTACAATACAATAGCGTTGAGAGCCTGGGAAGCTCTTCACTAAATAACTGGTACTCTACTTATTGGGAGGGTGCTCAACATGCAAAACCATAGGCACCTCCTTTGGAACTTCCCAGAGGGACATCTCCAGGTTAACAAACATTTGTTAGTCAGCAACACTAGCTGAATGGCATAGATTTTCTAAACTTTTTGTTGCTGATATAAAGCCTTTATCAAATTATTTTGAAAGAGCCTTGTTCTTTGTAGCTGTAGACAAATGTTATCCTTTTATTTTCTGAAACTTGTGAAGTATTTCCCCTCAAAATATCCTTTAAGAAACACATTTTCTCCCACTTTTCCCACCTTTTTTCTTATTGATAATATAACTGCAAGCAGGGCGACACATGCTTTTTGAATCTTTTTTACTATGCTTTGAGTTGGTACAGTCTAAATGTCCAGGTTCATTACATGTTTATTAACTAGTAATTTAACCTACCTATACTGGCTATAGTTTATATCTACACATTTATTAAACTTCATAGTTGTGCATGTTAGTAGATTTTGGAGTGATATAATTTCCTATTCTGTGTGTGTGTGTGTGTGTGTGTGTGTGTGTGTGTGTGTGTGTGTATGTATGTGTATATATATATATATATATATATATATATATATATATATATATATATATATATATGGGTCTACTTCTGTTTGTTGAAAACACACTTTTTGACAAACAGAAGATCAAACCCACTTCAGCGAAAGTGCACTACATCGACAGTGAACTTTCGCATAAGCTGATTTACCGAAGCACATTACAGTGGGGATAAGGAAATATCCTTTTCCCCACTGTAGTGTGATCTCAGAGTTAGTATTTTGAAGTGGGGGTGTGTGGGGGGCAAGCCCCTCATATGGGGGATGCAGGGGGGCTTGCCCCCCGTGCAAAATAGTGTTTAAAGTAGTTTGTTTTGAATAAGTTTTTCCGAAAGTGCACTTTCGATGTAGTGCACTTTCACTTAAGTGGGTTGCTATGTTTCTTGTTCTTGATTTTGAAATTTCGATGAAGAAATGTAGACCCATATATATATATATAAACTCATTTCACCGAATCACAATTCACTGAATGTAAGTACTGTTGGGCATATAAAATGTATTTGCCATTTTCCTCGCTGTAGTGCAATCCTGGAGTTAATATATATATATAGTTAGAGGGGGTGTGGCGGGGAGTAGCCCCCCTACTTTTTGTTTGATATTGTTAGCTTTCAGTGAAATGAGATTCATAAATATAAAAGCAAATTAGGCCACGTCCCCAATGTAAGGGGCTGTGCCCCCCCCCCGATCTATATATACTAACTCCAGGATTGCACTACTGTGGGAAAAAGGGCATATACATTTTATTTGCCCAACAGTACTTACATTCAGTGAAATATGATTTGGTGAAATGAGTTTTCAGTGATTTGAGCTTTCAGCAATTAGGTGTGAGTGATTTAAAATTCAGTGAAATGTATTTTCAGTAAATGAAAGTAGATCCATATTATATATATATATATATATATATATCACATACATACATACACACACACCTACGCACACACACACACACACACACACACACACAGACACACACACACACACACACACACACACACATATATATATATATATATATATATATATATATATATATATATATATATATATATATATATAATATTTTGGAACATTTCTATGTGGGCCTCTGCATAAAATTAGGTTTGCCCACTTAAAACTACCTAGTTAACCAAATATCTAACAATAACAAACAAAGGCAGCACCAAGGGGCAAAGACTCCGTGTTGCCCCTGCTCTACCCTGTTGGGAATATAGTGTGGGGCTTGAGTGTTTTGAAGGTGACTAGGACAACCTTAATTGTATAGTATGTTATTTCTGAGTGTCCAGTGATTTTGACACGATTATCTAATTAGTGTTACCATATGGGCATTATGTTCCGTTTAACATCTAAGCCTTTGACAGAGTTGCGTTATTTTATGTTTGTGAATTTTATATGTATTCAGTATATATATATTTTTTTTGCAATTCTGCATTTTAATGTGTTTGTTTTATACACTTTTAATATATTTTTTATATATATATGTTTCTCTGACTTGCAACTTTAATTGAATTGAATGATGATGTCAGAGTTTGTCTGTACCAATAGGTGAGCAGCAAGGTGAAAGCGCTAACAATCTTTAATAAATTTTGGACTGTTTTTAGAAGTCCGCGTCACTGTTTATTCCACTGGGACGTTTGAAGTTGATATTGTTTTGCTGTGTGTGATTCCTGTGGATGTCGCTTGTTCTACTGGTAGTTAAATATCTAACAATGACTCAGTATTAAAATTTTGAAGAAGAGCAAGTCCCCCTCTATATCTACAGTGGGGGTGGGGGTCATTATACTTCTCCGTCCCCCTGCCATTATATTCCATTTCTATTGTCATAATGCATTAGATTTAAAGGTAAGTGCTAGGCTAGCTGCCCTTTTGGAATTATTTTAAGTCTAGTCAATTTCTCCTTCGAAGGAGAGATTCAAAACTTGTACCTGGTGTCTGTGACGTAAACTGCTTAACCATAAGGTCAACCCCACATCCTCCCAACTGCCCAACTCCAAGCAAATGCCATTACTTGCAAAAAATGTTTATTTTGTTCTTTTTCTGATGTGGAATGATCTTGTATTAAAATATATAAGTAGGGAAATAGTGAAGGCCGGGCAGAGCTACTTACTTGGAAGGGTGCTGGAGGTTGGCTCCTCTGCAGAATAAAGGCTACATTTACTGCCAGACTGCCTTGGTATATTGTTGTTTATCTGTACTGGCTGCTTAATATTTTGGTAATACATAACTTCATTTTTTCAGATTCATAACTGTGTTGTTATACTGTATTATCCACTTTCTTTATATCTCTGGTTTATATTTTCTTTATGGTTTTAGGTGCTATGGAGAATTTTAGACTGTTTTAGCAGTACCAAGGTCTGTTTGTCTTGTCAGTCTTTTGTATTTCTAAAGTAGTTAATGTTTGAAATTAGCATGGCAAGAGACCAGAATTCCAGTTTTGCTTTGATAGTCTGGCCTACTTAACCAACAAAATAAAGACATTGCAGCTTCCTCTTTTTGTAATATTGTCATTCACCCTTCCTCAGGTGGAAGCCTGTGGAACACGTTTTTGAAATCGGCATACCTTTTGTCATGGTAATTACTTTATGTGCGTAATTTAAAGTAATATTTATTTTCTTATGGTGTGATGAAGTCTAATGCATTACATCTTTGGATGGTTTACCTATAATAAGGATGATAGTTTGCGCTTCACTTACAATTAACACTTTGTGTTTCTTTTATTTAAATTTTCCTGAGTTTCTTCTTAAGTGTCAATTTGGCACAGTTTTTTGTTTGCTTATTATTATTATTGAATGGTTCATTTGTTGTTTTGATGAAACTGCATTTTTGCAATTAAAATATACAGGTTTGATTTTTTTTATGTGGCATTTGAAAGAAACTACTTTGTTTTATTTATGCACAATTATTTTTCATTTGTTAGCAAGGTAGGTGAGCAGGTATCAGGACCCTTTTCAAGTCTTGAAGCAGACCAAAAACAAAGGCAAGCAGTCAGTGAAACAATATAAAAAAAATAGCAAGACTGAATAAGAAAGTACATTATTTATTTATTTACTCTTCATTGGCTGTGTTAGCCAGACTAGGCCAATGGCCTCTTTTCAAGGGTCAGGAGGTTGTATTCATATTGACTAGGGGAACTTTGGCCAGGACACCAGGAAACATTCTCTACTCTTTGTGTATGGGGATGCAGTCGCCTCACAGTAAGACGTTGTCCTGTTCGATTCTCAGCTAAAGCGTCTTCTGTGTGGAGACATGCGTGAATGGGCGTACCTTCGTTGAAGGTTGTGCGTCAGGGCTGGCAACTCGGCACATAGAAATCTACTGCCAATTATTAGCAGACCGGAGTTCTGCTGTGGCGACCCCTAACCGGGAAAAGCCGAAAGACACAACAACAACTTCCTGTCTTCTGGTCTGGGCATAGAGGTGGCTCAGAGAAGCAGGAAGTCCAAAATCGAGCATGGAGGAAGAAGGAAATGTTTTTCAGGTCTGGATGTGAATGGAGCTGTTAATCGAACAGTTGAAAATGAAATAATGAATCAGAAGTTAAATGCAGTGAGGAGAATGGAGAAGGGAGGAAAAGAAAGTGAAGGATTATTGGTTAAAAGCCAAAAAGGAGTCATAGTAGGTATTATGGATTTGGAGGAATTATTTCAGCAAAATTTGTTTGCAAAAGATTCTGCAACACCTGAGTGTGTTGTTACAACCCTCCAATTGGGGGGGGGGTGCAGAATGCTTATTTTGAAAGCACTAATTAAGTAGAGTGAACTGGAAAGTGAAAAAGTAGTGTTGTGGGGTGAAATAATGGACAGAATACAAAAAGAAGAAGTTCAAGAAATAAGGAAGGAAGAAAAGAAATCATCTGCACAAACAGTAAGAGAAGGTGAAAGGAGAGAAGAAAAGAAAACCGAAGTAAGAAGAAAGTATCGAGTGTGGATAAGTAAGAAAACAGAAAATGAACTGAACAGCTATGAAATATGGGACACCATCATTTCACCACTGGGCATTGAGCCCACAGAGGTAAGAGCATTTATTTATATTAACAAAGATACTTTTTATGACTTTTTTTGAGGATCAAAGTGGTCTAGGATTGTTATAGGGGGTGGTAATACTTACAGAGTTTGCATAACAATACATTTGGTTAGTCTAATTTAATGTGGAGGGGAATAAGGGATTGGTTAAATACTGGGGTCAACCAAAAACATGTTTTCTTTGTGGTAAAAATGATTACTTAATTAGTAATTGTGACAAAAATAAATTTTTATTTGTGGTAAAACTGGTCATGAAGAAAAAAAGTTTAAGCAAAAATGTATAAAGTGTGAGAAAGCATGAAACAAAAGTAGACCAAGAAAGAGAGATTGTTTTAGTAGATAATAGTGAATAGACAGAAAAAGAAAATACTAACAAGGAGGATATGAAAATGGAAATAAAAAATATGTGAGGAAAAAAGAAAAAGAAGAGGAGATAGAAGAAGAATTCAGTAATTCAAGTGAAGAAGGGGAAGGTAAATCGATAAGAGTTAAAAGTAAAAGAAATTATATTAGGAAGAGAGTAAAGGATGGAAGGTGCAAATTTAAAAATATAGGAATAGGAGTAAACAGAAAAAGAAAAAGGATATAAACAAGAGAAATGTTTTCACAACGTGAGAATCCTAACCATAAATGTGAATAGTATAAAGAATGTTCACGTGAAGGTTCGGAGTGTTGGAATAGTGGATACCATGATATTAACAGATGTAAGAATAACAACAGAGGAAGAAAGAATACAAGTAAATGGGTTATGGGAAGGCAAGGTTATATGGAACACTGGAGAAGAAAAATGTTCAGAAACAGGAAATTTATAATGTATAGAAATTCTGGATTATATTTTAACAGTATTAGGAAGAATATTAATATTAGACTTAAAATGGAAGACAATGAGATTCAATCCTCGTCACTAACACCAGTGAAGGGACATACACACTGGGAGGATGGCAAGTACACACACAGTAAAGTAAAATTTCCCTTTGAGCACACAGAAACCACAGTCATTCTGGGGCTGGTTTCTCCCCCTTCCTCCAGATTCCCAATAAGACTCCCCACTGGCACAGCTATAGGGTCAATATCTCGGCTGAGTGGTCAAGCCAAAACCTCCAGCACCCTCTCTGTTTGCCCAAGTAGCTGACACACACAAACTTTGAGATTTGATTTATACACACACACACACACACACACACACACACACACACACACACACACACACACACACACACACACACCTCGGAAAGGCTGGCACAGGTTTACTAGCTATGCCCCCTTCTACCCAGACTATAAGGTAGTTATCACTGCCACCAGCCACTCCTTATTAGCTACTATAAGGCCCTATGTTACTATTAATCCAAATAGGCTATTTCGGAGTGGCCTGTACAGTCTCACCAAATACATATGCAAGTAATCTAAGAGCTTAAATATGTCTCACAAATATCAGTCACAAAGATAGGTTTAAATATATTTAATAATAAATATTAAAAGAACAAGACAATACTCAATAAACAAACACAGTTACTTCAGAGTTCAAAATCACAGGAAATATTTAAAAACAACATTGCAGGACAGTCTCAAATAAATACAGAACACATCTAAACTAATCTTTACTATATTCCTATCTATATCTAAGAGAGATACTATGCCCTGAATCTTACTTACAGACAGGCAAGTGCAAATGATGATGATGATGAGTGGATGTTCTTGCTAAGTCCAAGACAAAATACAAAATACACAGTCTCATTTTCTCAGAGAGTTCTTAAATCAATATCACATTTTACTGCTGGGTTAGCCTGGATGATATCACTTTTTCTCACCTGACTTTAGTTCCCAGGCTAAACAGAAACCTAACCAAATTTTGCATCTCTGTGTAAGAAATACATATCTCTCGGATGTTTCCATCTGCTAGGAGGTCATAAAGCAATAAAACATCTCCACATCTCAAACCTAGTAATTATCTTTTCTTTAAAATCAATAGAAAAACTTCTAGCTCTAGACATTGTGTCTGCTATTGAACTGAAACTGAGAGGTAAGTTCTTTTGTTTATGGCCCAGCTATAAAGTAACTTAACCTTAACTCTTAAGTTTTGCAGGTTAATCTTTGTTCCTGTAGGGTATGCTATGGTTACATTCTTGAAGCTCAATACATAACATACAGTTATGAATAAATCATATCAATATACATATATGACATAGAATTATTTACAAAATTCCAGATAGCAGGGCTGGTACTGTCACATGGTAATTAAACTTTATGCAGACAATTTACTGAAACAGGGAGAGATTATGTTTAGGAAAATACTTTATTATGTTAGTGTGAATATGCAAGTTATAGTAGTGGGAGAGTTCAACTGTGATTGAAGACGTAGGAGAAAAGAAGGGGCAGATGTAAAGGTAATTTTGGATATGGTTTAAAGTGGTAAAATATACTTGTGGAAAAACAAACACTGGACATACAAAAGGAGTAATATGAGAACTGAAACTGATTATTTTATAGTATTAAAGAATCTAAGAATGTTACACCAAGGAGTTAAAATGTTTTTTTTTCATATCATGCAACAATTTGGATAGAGATTCAAGAAATAATAGGCTATATAAAAATAGGTAGAGGTACAAAAAGAATTAATGAATCAGAGTTAAATGAGTATACAAAGGAAACAATGCACCAGTTATGGTCAGATCATATAAACATGAGAAGATTTTATAAAGATTGGACAAGTTGGTGGATTAGTTTAAAAGAAAACATATAGAAAAGAAGTGGAATGGCAAAGGAGAAAAATAATACAAGACAGTTGTAAATATAAGGAAATCAGTAACTACATCTTTAAAAACATAACAGGCAATAAAGAAGAAGAGTTTCTAGAAAAGAAAAAAATATTATATGAAGAACCAAGAGAAAATTAAAAAAATATTATTTAAACAAAAATACTTTTTACAAGGAAGAAGGGAAGAAGTAGCACCATATCCAAGACAAATGTTTAAAGAAAAATAAGGATACTAACAGAGTTAAGGCATGATGACAGATGTATAGTGAATACACAAAAAGAAATAATGCAGATAATAAAAAGACAAATTTTGAAAACTTTTTTATATGTGAGACTATAAGAAAGTATAAATGGAACTTAAAAATAACTGAAGAAGATAATAAGAGAATGGAAGAAAACATTACAATGATAGGATTAAAAATGTGTTGAAAACAATAAATGTAGAAGCAGCTACAGGTTTAGGTGAAATTGAATACCTAATGTGTAAGGACATGCAAGAATGGCAGAAAGAATATTTTTTATAGGTGTTGAATGAATGATTTGAAAAAGGGGTAAATCATGAAAAAATATATATGGGTACAATAAAATTTATATGGAAAAAGGGAGAAAGAACATATATAAAAAACTGGAGACCACTAGTATTAAACAATGTTGATTATAAGATTTTTAAGAAAAAGTAGCAAAAAGAATAATAAATAATGCTAATAAACTACTGAATGAAACAATTTTTGGAGTAAAAGAAAAAGGACGTCAAGAACTTTTAATGTTAATAAGAGAATTGTTGGATGATGTAATAAACAGGGAAACAGAACTGAAAATATTAGGAGATGCCAGTAATGCATTTGATAACATACAGTGTGAAGTAGTATGGAAATTTTTGAAATACTATAATATAAGGAATAAAATAATCCACATTTTTAAATCAATGGTTAATGCCTGGCTGAGTGAGACTATAGAAATAAAAAAAGTGGTATTAAAGAAGGATGTCCAGTAAGTATTCTATTGGCATTAATCATGAATGCAGTTGTTACCAAGATAAGTTAGTATTGGAGGAAGCTAAATATTGTACACCAGAGGGAATACATATTCTAGTAATGTTCTGTTACAAAGATAATCTAGTATTAGTTGTGAAAAATAAAGAATGGATGAGTATAGCTACTAAGACACTTGACAAAGAACTGAGTGTTAAGTTTGACTATTAATGAGGATAAGAGTAAATGACTGGGATTCTCAGGAAAAATAAGAGGTATTCAGTTTAATAAAGAAGAAATAGAAATTTCAGGAGTAAGATTTGGTAATGAGCAACAGAGTGACACAATGGAAGGACATGATACTCAAAATTAGGAATATTTATATATATATATTTGGAGAATATTCAAACCTATGTATAGGAAAAAAGCATGTTTAATCAATTCAGTAATATTAGTTAAGACAGCACATCTAGCAATTATATTCATGATACCAGTGGAATGTGAAAAAGAAATATTGAATGTGTTGTTTACATTTATATGGGGATCAAGATTATACCCTATTAAAAGAGGAATCATTTATGTTACAAAAATGGAAGGAGATTTGGGTTTAATAAATCCAGTTGTGTATATATAGCTGCATTGAATTTATACAAAATTTTGATAGGAATAAAAGAAAAAGGAAAGTTATTAATAAAGATATTAGAAGTAAAATATAAAGCAATATGGGAAAAGCTTAAATGTTTAAAAAGAAATAAAGGAATTATTTATTCAGAAATGAAAATATATCAAGAGAAGATATTATTATGGAGGACTGATTTAAGTAATATAGAAAAGAACAGGAAAAAATGGTATAGAACTATAATGAAACGTTTTATTGTATTCACCTTGTAGGCACTTAGGAGAAAAAAGTAAAAGCTGCAAAAGCAAGAATGAAAAGATGTGAAAAATATGTATAACATATAGATTTTTGTGGAGGTTGTCTATAAATAGGCTTCCAGTAAAGGCAACTATATCATATAAAAAATAAAAGATAAGAGTCTGTATATATTGTGGGGAATTACAGACCATTGCACATGTTTTCCTGAAATGTAAAAGAGTAAATCAATTGTGGGAAGAAATATATGGTAAAGAATGCTCACAAAGATTGAAAAATGTTAAATGTATAAATATGGACATGATAAAATATAGATACTATGAAAATATGAAACAAAATGATGAAAAATTGTTTTGTATAATATGGATTGTCTGGAATAAACGAATGAATGAGATAAAAATTGAATGGGAAATGGGTGTTGTCAAAAATGTTGAAGAAAATACGATTTTGTCTGTGGAAAAAAAGAGTGGGGGGGGGATTGAAAGTAAAAATAAAATATGTGAGTTAATTGGAAATAATTGTAAATGAGCTGTAAAATGTGTATATGGAGTGATATATTGTATAGTGTATATTTTAATAAAGTACCCCTACTAGTTTTGATAAGTGCTGGTGGATCTTTTATATCTACCTGGGCTCCCACTAACTCTGGCAGATGGGATCTCAGTTTAGTGCATCAGTACCCTTGTAATTCATGAGTGTGCGTATACTAAACATCAAGATGAATACATGCAGATAATATGGTTAGGGGATAGATAGGTGGGGAGATACATGATAAAAAAAGTGAAAATAGAATTACAGAAAGACATTAAAACACGAGTAAGCTCTGTTGAGATGAATCTACCTGAAAGTACTAAGAGCTATCCTTAGTTACTGCATTATCTGAGGAAACAGTGACATGTCATGCCTTAAGCTTTCCCATAATGCCGATGGTCTGGATCGCGGCTGAATAGTGTTCACTAGGTCAGCTCACTTACTTAGCTTTCAGCTGAATAACTGAATGACTAAATGAATAAATACACTTAAAACAACTGGACTGTTTAGAAATGCATGTCAAATGTACAGCAGATCTTTTTATGGGCTACTACTTCTCAACTGTCCCAGATTTTCAACGATATCCTGATTTTGACTCAAATATTAGTTCTTTCTCTCTTAGTCCCTCCTAAAACTGGTGACTTTTGCAGTAAACATGATGAATTACACTAATGACAATAATTAAAGTTATACACTTCTTTTATTTCAAACATGGATATTAATTCACATTCACTTATTTTGTCAATTGTCTAGTTAATAATTTACAAGTGTCCCAGGTTGTCCCTAATTATTTCTGAATTTGTCCATGAATCATTTGAGAAGTATCCCTGACTGGCTGAGAGCTACAGGCTACTCTGCTTTACATGCAACATGTTATACAAAAATCTAACCCCCCTACTTTTAAATGGGATTATTAACTAGTGTATCTTTACGTAAAAGAACTGCATTCCACAGCCATATACATGCTCCAGTCATACAGCACTTACAGTTAGGCCTGGTGAGATGCCTTTCAGCCACTGTACCCTAACAGCCTGGAACAAAGCACCATGCAGTATCAGAAAATATCAAAACCAGGGCACACTAAAATCTCTTTTGAAAGACTGCATAAAAAATCTCTGACATCTGCAATTGTAGGATAATATAATTCACCCTGACTCCAGAAGCATGAATGTGGGTTGTCAGAGCTTCAAAAGCCAGCTGTCATTAGAATTTTTGCACAAAAATGTATACTATTTATGTCTTAATATGCTGCCTTCTTGGTCTGTAACACATGCAACATCAGTTGTTTCTTCATTTAACATGTGTGTAACAACAGTTGCTGCTTTTATGCCTGCCAGTATATAATCAGACTGTCTGAATATTAAATGCTTTTGATAAGGCTTTTGATGAGTTATCAGATGTAAGTAACATGTAAATAACTCTTCTAAGAATTCCCTTTAAAACAGATTTTGCACATCTAGACAGCCCTGAATAACAAAAGGAAAATATATAACTAATCATGCTAGACGTAAAATAGAACACTTTGACTGCGAACTGCGAAAATAGGGAGCAGAAGAGTTCTCAATGTTTGATCCGCGGCGGGACAGAAATGATTAATACTGCAGCCAACTGAGAGCTCATTCCTGTATTATTTTGTATTACTTAGTGTTATCTGCATTGTCTAGTTTGAATTCTCCATTGTTTAACTTGTTACACACCTCATGAATCACTGTGTTTGTCAATACCTCTAAAATGCATTACATGTTGTCTGTCTTTGGCTTGACTCTTGGTTAAAAGCATCCTTGGACCAGATCGCACATCCTGGTAACAAAACAAAACAAAATATTGGATCCAGTATTTTATTTATGGGTCTGAAGCACACATTTCAGAATGGAAGTGATTGATTATTTTGGGTACTGCAAATATATATTATATAGTTCACAAGAAAAAAAATGCTGTCTTCTGTGCTCTAAATATTGCTGACTCTAAACATTTATACAAATCAATAATTTTCAAAATCAAAGTGAATTATGTGTGCAATTATGATGGACAATCTCTTTTTGTTAAATTGTAATACTTTTCGTATACTTTTCTTGTCTCTTTTATCAGAATTAAGCTGATGCAATGCCTATGTAATGTTTGTTTACTATCTAAAATAGTTAATTGATACATAAGGCTTCTGCTTTTCACAACATTGTAAACTTGGTTTTTGGGGATTTTTTTATTATTATTAAAACTGCAGTGACCTCTGTTTAAAAATAGTGGGTATAGACATCAAAACAGAAGTATATTTCAAAATTCTTACCCAGGCTGAGTGTGAAATTGGTTAATATTGATCTGGGCACTATACCAGTTAGCAAGTATAAATAAATACATTTTAAAAATGCATCAGTAGAATGCATATATGCTCATAGATTTTCTAGGTTCATAGGTTCTGCTGCAAGAGGATTTTCATGTAATTCCACAATGACATGCCCAGCTAGTGTGGGAATAATCTCCCAGTGGGAGGGTGGCCTGATGGTTAAGGTGTTTGCCTTACAAACACAAGGTGCAGGGTTTGAATCTCACAAGGGATAATTGGCTAGGCTTAAAATGGCTCGCAAGGGCAGTTAACCTAGTACTAACCTATGAACCAGTGTGCTTTTGAAGACATTTTTGGAAGAAATTAGTCACAATCTAAGTGGAAATCTGTTCCTGAGGTGCCCACCTGGCCAGAGGAGTATAGGTTCATAGGTTTATAGATTAGTACTAAGCTAACTGCCCTACTGGGCCATTTTAAGCCTAGCCAGTTACCCCGTGACAGAATTGAACCCTGTACCTTGCATCTGTAAGGTAAACACCTTAACCATCATGCCAATGTCTATTCTTGGATTGAGGTACAGTTATGAGACGTCTGTGTGTTGACCTAAAATCATGGTGTGGTTTGGACCATTCCAGTGTATGAGCAATTGATGGTCAGTAGATGTAATTTAGTAATTTATGAATGAATTCTACTTGAATTATAGACCTGTCTGGACTGAATTCAAGCTAGTAAAATTTGTGAAGTGAGGAGTGGTGATGTTTAGCGAGGTGACCAGTTATACAACTAGTATTCCTATCATAATCTTGATCTAGTCTGTGAACAAAGGAGGCAGTAAGTTAGTGAATGTATGCTTACTCCAGAAACAGGGTAGTGAGAAGAGCTGAAATGTTACTGAATCAATATTTATTTGCTTATGAAAGATGAAGTGATTGTCTATGGTCAGTCAACATAGTCTGACAAAACTAACTACTTTAGTCATGAAGTGATACAACTACTACTATAGGTAGGACAAATGAGTCTTTTTGTAAGGTAACAATGAGGTTATTGTTATAGGCTGGAAATGGAAAGTCTGTTAGTAAATGAATACCACACAGCATAACATTCTTAGCAAACAGGGCCCAGAATTGCATATGCATTTTAATACTTAGTGGAAACAAAGCAAAAATACTGAACAGCAATGGCTTTTAAATTTTCAAAACAGGAAATGTTGGGGGGCTCTAATCTTGTCATTGAACTGAAATGTTCTGCTGCAGGTTGAGTTGATTGAAGCCCTCTGTCATTGAGAGACAGGTCTTGAAATAACTTTTAAAACTAAAGGTGAGGAAGACAATGGGATCAGATGAGATTCACCCCAGGACTGTAAAGCAGTTAACAGCTACTAAATTAGTAGAATTACTTGCAGGTCTCTAGCAAAGCACTGGAATATTGGATGGTCCACACGAATTAGACAAAGCTGACGTAACTCAGTGTCAGAAAACTGGAAACGGTTTGCATGACTTCATATCATAAAACTGTGATCTCAACAGGGTTTGGTAAAATGAGAGGCACAGACCTCTTTGATAAGAACAGCCATGCAGTCCCTTTTATGAAACATTTTATCTTTTTCACTGTGAACAGCTTAACCAAGCAATATGTACCACTGACCACCTCTTCGCATATCCGGGTTAATCCTCAATCAGAAAGCTCTGAAATGCTGGGGTGATTTCCCTTATTGTATTGCTTTGAGAAAACATGGACATCATCATGGTCTGTAGGATCTGAAACTTATCCCTAGCCATCCACCTGCATGCACTGCATCCAAGCACGCTGCTACAGACGAGTGCTCCTACACATGCATTGTTGCTATATAACATACACACACACACACACACACACAAACACACACACACACCCACACACACACACACACACACACACACACACACACACACACACACACACACACACACAAGCTCTTACATGTGAACTGCCTGCCTCACTAGCACGCAAGGTCTGTAGTAAAGCCCTAGTACAAAAGATAAACAGCAAATGTTGAAACTTGCTGGAAGGCCATAAAAGTATTTTCCAGGGCCTTGTTTCTCTAAAAACACTCATACATCCCATTTACTTACATGCACTAATCCAAGATTGCTGTATTTCAGAGCAGTGGGTGGTGGTGTAATGAACTATGATGTGAGACGTAATGTATATCTTCCCTATATTACCATGTACAGGTTGGCTCTTCTGAGAATTGCAATTATGGCCCTCAGAATTCCAACTGGAACCCCCTCCCCCCATTCAGGACAGAAGGCATACATATGAGATAACTGCTCCACAGCTTCCATTCCAATAGGGAGGAGTGCTTCTTCATTTACTGACCCATACTCCC
Source organism: Protopterus annectens (assembly GCF_019279795.1). Taxonomy (NCBI): domain Eukaryota; kingdom Metazoa; phylum Chordata; order Ceratodontiformes; family Protopteridae; genus Protopterus; species Protopterus annectens. The sequence continues at coordinate 1,466,888,722 of NC_056726.1, forward strand.
TTTGGGATAAGAGAGCTGGCCATTGCTTCTACATTCGACCCACTGACCAGCCCTGCATTGTAAGGAATGCTAGTTGAATCATTGCAACTTGTGGTGCATTCAGAAAGACAAATGCTATGTTATTGGTCTTGATGTGATAGAATCACATCTGATGAAAAGACTTATTCAATACCTGAAGGGTACTGGAGTTCAGGATCCTCAGCAACATTGATTCCCAATGGGTAGCATCTTGCAAACCTAACAGGATTTGTTGATTCAGAGGCCAAAGAATTAAACCCGGGTGGAGCTGCAGGTAAGGCTTACCTGGACTTTAGCAAATCATTGGCCATCATATTCTACAAAAGATTAACAGAGAAGTCAGAAAGACTTTAAGTGGGATTGGGTGACCAAGGTGCTTGAGTACAACAGCTGGCTATATCACTGAAAGTTCTAGAAAACTGTTCCTGCAGATAGGAAAGGCTACAGGGAGAAATTATCTTTAATTTTATGTGTGACCCTATAGAGGGAATAGAATGTCTGTTGGAGATAAAATAACACTCTGCACAGACTGGATGTTCAGACTTATGTGAAGAGGATAAAACACAACTTCACAAAGTGACAAGATTAGTCTGTCACATGGCACCTTATTTTTCACATAAAGAAATAGTGTGCCGCTGGCAACAAGAAGGAAGTTATTACTCCTACATGCAGTTAGGTAGTGAGACCATACCTTGACCTCCTGTATACAGTTCTGTACACCTAAACTCTGTAAGGACTGAAGTAGGACTGAGGCTATTCTGGGAAAACCCAAGATGATGCAACATCTCTCTGTAGTACATGCCTTATGAGGAAAGTTTTACAGAATTTAACATGTATGCAATTTATGAAGGGCAGAAGAGAGGCAACATTAAAAAAATCTAATTTCTTAAAATTAATCAGTAAGGTCCAGAAGTGCAGAAGAAAAGGAATTATGCCGAAAAAATGTGTCACTGTTTGAAAAGGAGTATTTGTTAAGTTACAGTGGATATAAAAAGTGTATATACCCCTGTTAAAATGCCAGGTTTTTGTGATAGAAAAAATGAGACCACAATAAATCATTTCAAAACTTTTCCCACCTTTAATGTGATCTATAACCTGTACAATTCAATTGAAAAACAAACAAATCTGTTAGGGGGAAATATAAAAAAATTAAAAACGTGCAAAACGCTGGTTGCATAAGTGTGCACACCCTTAAACTAATACTTGTTTGTGCACACCCTTAAACTAAAATTTGGTTGAAGCACCTTTTGATTTAATTACAGCATTCAGTCTTCTTGGGTAGGAGTCTATCAGTGTGGCACATCTTGACATGGCAATATTTGCCCATTCTTCATTGCAAAAGTGCTCCAAATCTGTCAGATTACGAGGGCATCTGTTGTTCACAGCACTCTTCAGGTCACCCCACACATTTTCTATTGGATTTAGGTCTGGGCTCCAGCTGGACCAGTCCAAAACTTTAATTTTCTTCTGGTGAAGCCATTTTTTTGTTGATTTAGGTGTATGCTTGGGGTCATTGTCATGTTGAAAGGTGAAATTTCTCTTAATCTTCAGCTTTCTAGCAAATGCCTCAAGGTTTTGGGCCAAAAGTGACTGGTATTTGAAACTGTTCATAATTCCCTCCACCTTGACTAAAGCCCCAGTTCCAGATGAAGAAAAGCAACCCCAAAGCATGATACTGCCACCACCATGCTTCATTATGGGGATGGTGTTCTTTTGGTGATGCAAAGTGTTATTTTTGAGCCAAACATACCCTTTGGAATTGTGGCCCGAAAGTTCAACCTTGGTCTCATCAGACCATAATGCATTTTCCCACATTCTTTTGGGAGACGATGTATTGTTTTGCAAATTTTAGCCCAGTCTGGATATTTTTCTGTGTAAGAAAAGGCTTCCGTCTTGCAACCCTACCCCATAGTCCAGACATATGGAGAATACAGGAGATTGTTGTCAAATGTAGTACACAACCAGTACTAGCCAGAAATTCCTGCAACTCCTTCAGTGTTGCTGTAGTTCTCTTGGCAACCTTCCTGATCAGTTTTTGTCTTGTCTTTTCATCAATTTTGGAGGGATGTCTAGTTCTTTGCAACATCACTGTTGTCCCATATTTTCTCCACTTTTTGATGACTGTCTTCACTGTGTTTCATGGTATATTCGATGCTGTGGAAATTGTTTTGTACTCTTCTCCTGACTGATACCTTTCAACAATGAGATCCCTTTGATGCTTTGTAAGCTCTCTGTGAACCATGGCTTTTGCTGTAGCAGGCAACTGAGTAAATGTCAGGAAAATCCTACTAGGACAGCTGAACTTTATTTGGGGTTAATCCGAGTCTCTTTAATTGATGGCAGATGTGTACCCAAGAAGACTGAATGCTGTAATTAAATCAAAAGGTGCTTCAACAAAGTATTAGTTTAAGGGTGTGCACACAACAAAGTATTAGTTAAAGGGTGTGCACACTTATGCAACCAGAGTATTGTACATTTTTATTTTATATTTTTTCCCCTAACAGATTTGTTTGTTTTTCAATTGAATTGTACAGGTTATAGGTCACATTAAAGGTGGGAAAAGTTTTGAAATGATTTATTGTGGTCTCATTTTTTTATGTCACAAAAACCTGGCATTTTAACAGGGGTGTGTACACTTTTTATATCCACTGTAGTTAACAATATCAGTTCTCTGATCGGTGTTTAAAGGGCAGAGAAGGTGGGCCCAGTGGTCTTTATATGCTGTCAATTTTCTGTGTCTGTGAGGTACCACTGTAAAAGCAGTCATTTGTTTCTGTGTCTTCAATCCTCTATTTGCATACTTTGTGACTATGAACAAAAACATTTATTTATTGACTTTTATGACTAGAAAGCTTACCTCTACTTAATTAAGGGTCATCTGTGTTGCAAACCCATGGAATAGATGCACTGATGTTTTAGAACTGGTTAACAGAATTAAAGTAAAGTATTCTACAAAGCACTCAGTCAAGAACGTTTATTTATTTATTTGTTGACAGGATTAGTCCACTAGACCAGTGACTTCTTTTCAGGGGAGACCCAAAGTGGTATTCATACTGACTAGGGTAAATTTGGCCAGGGCATTGGGGTACTTCCCATTCTCGTTATGATAGATGTTGTGGGATCTTTATATCCACCTCAGCTACCACCAGCTCAAGCATGTGGGGCCTTGGTTTTAAAAGGAACCAATAACAAAGAGAAAGGAACAGCATAATTAGACTGATGGATTTCTACGGGTGGGCTTCTTAGGGGACACTACCAGTGAAAGGTAGCATAAAATATAAAGAGAATGAAAAAGGATTTTCAATAGAATAATGTGTGGGAGTGGAAGGAGATGTAGTTCATGTCTTTTCTGCAATGTATCAGAATAAAAAATATAGAAGATGTATGAGACATATAAATATGGAGCAATTATGGGTGACAATTGAAATGATTTTGTATGTTTTGTATGGGGGATTATGGAAAAATGGGATGAAATATAATTTAAGTAGGCAAAATAATATTTTCAGCTGAATGGTATATTTAGGTAGCTGCTAAGAGATATTACATAATAAGGAAGAGATAACTTGGGGAAGTTTTGTAAAAGTTAAGATTGTAGCTGTGGCAGAATAGATGGGGGGATGAAATAAGTATTGTTTTTTCCTTTGTGTTCTCTTTGTTATTTTTTGAGTAGTGATGCTTTTATTCTTTATTTATTGTGTATGTATTTTAACTATTTATATATGTTTGTAATACGTTTGAATTTTTGATTTTTAAAGAAAGACCTTTACACTTTTCAGTAGGTACTGCCTAATCTTGGGACCTTGGTTTGACTTCTGATACAAAAGATGGGCAATTCCGGAGTGCAGCACTCCTACTTTGCTGCTGCTGTTGTTCGTCTCTATTTGTCTCTTATGATGATCTTTCTCACCGTGATTCCTCTGTAAAGCAGCTGCGCTCATTATAAAATATCCACTTAAAGTATAAAGAAGTAATAAATTGATATAAATCCACTGAATGTTTGTGGGTTACATTATCTTTTCATCAGGGAATTGGACTTCTCATAAGATGACCCAAATGAAAGAAATGAAAGAATGTTGGTGTTCTTTGGAGAGGGTGTTTATCATTTTCTTATCTAACATTTTTAACAGGGTACATATTAATTCCCTGAAAGACATATTCATTGAATATACCTTCGGAGAACACCAGCCGCCAAATTTCACTTCAGCGAACTATGGAATTTTTCTCACGGTTCACAAACATTCACTCACCAGTCATCCGGAACACACAACAGACTAAATCAAATCAACCCAAGTGGGGGGGGCTGCATTCCCACACCCCCCTAACTATATATACCAACTCGAGATCACACTACAGTGGGAAAAAGAGCAAAGGTGAGGTGATGGTCAAGTGTTTGCGAACCATGGGAAAAATTTAGTGGTTCACTGAAGTGAATTTTGGCAGCTGGTGTTTGCTGAAGACATATTCGATAAATACATCTTTTGCAGAACTAATATAGACCCTTTTAACACATTTTGCAGGAGATAGACTTCTTGTTATAAAAGGATTACAAAAAAAGTAAGGGCAAAACAAATAATATGAAGACTGTCTCACATACACACACACACACACACACACACACACACCTACAATTACATATGCACACAAATGTGTGTGTACACGCAGATGCACTTGTGCATGCAGATGCTCACATGTGGGCACACACACACATTGTACAAAACAGAAGATGTGGTTGTTCAAGTGTACAAAATAATATCCTATTTATTGCTTACCTTAGTGTTTGAAAAATGGAAGACAAGAGCTGGATGCTGGACATTGGAAATTTCAGTTTAGCATTTCTGAACTGGTTATGAATTAACTGAATAAAAGTAATGTGCTTAAGGCATTGGTGATGGTATATTTACTGAATAGGATAAAATCTGTTATTCAGTTAGAGAATAAGTATTAATTATGAAAACATAAACTCTGTGTATAAGGATTCCTTAACTTATACAGTCTGATTTTTTTGTATTGTTTATTTTGAGAAGCCAGACGAATTTGGCCACTAGGGTCCCTTTTCAGCCATGCCCTAGTTACAGAAAATAAAACGCATTTCAAATAAAGATGATACAGCAGAAAGAGATTAAATAAAACTCCAGTAGTAAAAAAAAAAATACTTGCTCTAGGGAAGCAATTTTATTTTAAGACGGTACAAATTAGAACAAAGACATTAAATGATGAAGATGTAAAAGCACCAGAAATAATATGGCATATAGTGTATGCCATTCCATGAAGAAAATGAAACATTTTAAGTAGAACAGTATTTAGAGCAGAAATGCTATGTACTTCAGTGAATTGTATAATGGGCCTGGATATTCCGCTGTTCTTACAGTAACAGACAGGACAAATGTAGAAATGACAGAGAAAAAGTAGAGTTTAGTAATTCCTCTTGTAGAGGAACAGAATTATTTCACACGGTTATTAGATGAGCACTCCTAAGTAACTGGGAACTTACATTCTGCTTCCTCTTATCCCCCCCCCCCGAATTATGTTGGTTGTATGCATTCTTGAATTCCAGTGCTCTGAAGCCATTGCATTTTCTGGGATGTTATTTATGCATGCAAGATGTTGAAAGACACAAACAGAAACATTCATATACTATAGAGAGGGACATGTTACAAAAGCCAGGATGTGCAAGCAGAGAAAAAAAGATTCATATAGAAGTGAATGGCTGCAGCCTAGTGCAGTTATGGTCTGGCATTTAACATCTGTTACACCCTTGCAAAGCTTAGCAATGCAACCCTTCCTTCTACTAGCCACAGGTAAAGTAAATTAAATCCATCTCCGGCCGTCCTCTCTTCCTTTTGGCTAAGATCAGGTGTCATCTTTAAATTCTCCTTCTTGCTCATCAGTGCTGACGCTGGAAATGTATTAGACAAATGTACCTACTTTTGTACCTCTCATCACATTAAAATAAAGAAAATACTCTACAACTCTGAACTTTCTGATTAGGATGTAGAGTGAGCACAGCTTTTGTTACTGTGAGAGCTTATCCCGTGAAATCAGCCTTGACAATGTTGTTGGTTCTCTGCTCCTAGACTTATCCAGGCTTTTAATAATATGAATTATCTCCTCCTTCTCAGTGGGTCACTGACATCAGTTTGCCTTCTATTTCAGAGGTTACTTCGATGCATGCACTCTTGCTAATTCCTGCCAGTGTTCTTCTGGTCTTTGTTCTTGGCACCATGTGGTCATAATTGCTGTGAATGGTACACACTGTTTTCTTCTTAAATACACAAAAACAAAGTACGTGCCCTTTGCAGCAGAGGCAAACATCTCTGTGCCTTCCTTACACTTGCATATCACCTCATCCAATAAAATGCCCACAGAATTAACTAAGCTGCTAGGACTAATTGATGGCAATGAGTCCAAGTTTACCATCCATATCAAATATGATTTATAAATCAGCCACAAACTGGAAATGCTCTACAGACTGACACTTTTTATGGTGGATAGCACTAGTGTCACAGATGCCCATACCTTTTGGCTGTGCAGCGTTGTGTCTGCCTGCCATGTGTTCACTACCCTGCTGTTCTCCATCACTCATAAGCCCGTGAAAGCTTACACAATTATGCATTTTGTCTGTGGTTAGCCTGCCCATTCTCACTACTGTAATACTGTATGACTCTTCCATCTCTGTTCACTTTTTAGCTTACATTTAGCCATCCTGGCAAGTCTGCAGAAATGTCTGCTCACTCTTTAATCTCCCTTTCTTCCTCGCTGCTTTTTTTCCTCTTCTCTTTCCTGTACTCTCCTACTAGCTAAGTACCGTAATTTGTAACAACGCACTCAATGAGACTCCAAGGCAACGACATTTGCACTGCTTGCTCTTGTAGCTACCTTGCTTGTAACTTGCATTTCAGTTTGTCATGTATAAATTCTTTATATCTCTGTATCTCTGCATCTCTGTATTATACTGTATACAACTTTAGCTCTTCTTTATATTGTGATATGCTCACTTATAGTCTGCTGAGATCAGTGCAGTACCCTAGTAAAAAATGCAAAATAAAATAAAATATTATCTAAGCCTATCCAGATTATTATATTAATCAGTGTGACAATACTTATTGCCAAACTCACGTGTGATATCTCTGTTCTACATATGTGAAATAATAAGCCAGCAGGGTCTGAGATCCATCTGTTGGAATGCAGATCCCTAATGGATGCAACTGCTTCCATTTGCTATTAGACAAAATACCTCCAAGCTAAGATTTGCGATAACCATCACATTACATCTGGCTATTAAATGGTTTGGTAACGGGGACTGTGTGACTAAACAACTCTTTCTACTGTTTCTTGCTGACTCAGTTTGACTAACCTCACTTCTATTCGGTTGCTTACTGCTCCGGGCTCAGTCTACTCCTTTCTGGTTCTTTCTATTCATACCCTTACTGACATACACTTTTCAAGCACTCTTCTTATCATCTCTTTCCTTTTTCAGCCCTACTCTTCCCATTACATTTGCTAAGTTTTCATAGACTCCCCCTCATTAGGTCACTTGGGAGGTTGGCATAATGGTTAAGGTGTTCACCTTACAAACACAAGGTCTAGGGTTTGATTCTCAGATGGGGTAAATGGCTAGGCTTAAAATGGCCCACAAAGGCAGTTAGCCTAGTACTAACCTATGAACCTTGACTACTCTTCCTTCTGTCCTCACTATCCCCAGAAACTAGTCGTTGCACTTTTTTAGTCTCTTGTCCCACAACCTGTTCTCCCCTTTTATTCATACTGTTTGTGCACTCTGTTTTTTCCTTCCTATGTTCCCTTCACCCTCCCAGTCTCCCAGCTTCACATAATCCTACTTCCCACACTTTTATCTCCACTCATGTGTCCTTCTCTTTGTTCTGTCTACTAATCCTCAGTCCAGCGGGACTGATGTCTGCACTGCAGAATCCTATATGCAGCACAATTCAACATTTCTCCAAATGAAACATAACTCATCAATACCTGTCAGCTTCTTTGCTCAAGAAATCTGGGCATAGCCAAAAATAATGGGGGGACAAAAGCTCAAAATCAGGGGCATTCTTTTAGATATTACTCAAACTCACTTAAAAAATGTTAATAGAAGAAAAGAATTTGCATCAACAAGCATTTTCTTAACAACAAGATGTATGAAACTCCAAAGGCTGGCATTATTTACTGACTGCAGTCCTCAGTGATTTACCAGAGAAATCAAACATTTTATGAGGGACAGGGCAAAAATATGTGTCAAAATCTGGATGTTATGCAAAAGCAGAGAAAGATATAAACTTGTAAGAGGCTCATGTCTAACTGAAATTATTATATACTTAGTTCGTATCCATTGTTTTTGTGCTCATTCGCTATGCAGGACTTATTTAATGTAATGATTGTAAATGCTGTACCAGAATGAATGTCCTGGGTAACGTTTATATTCACTTTTCTTATTTATTACATGCTGTCTCTGAAATTATGTTATTGCAGTCACTCTGTTCTACAGTTGTATACACCTTTTCCATGATGTAGTTATTTTATTGCTGACAATTTAAATATATTTTTTGAGATTAGTGCAGAGGTTAAGCATATGAACTGCTAACAAGTACATTGTTGTCCTGAGTTCTATTATGCTTCAGTTCATTTGCCTGCTTTGTGACTCTGACTTACTTAACCAGACAGTCCTCCTGGGTTAACCTGAAGACAGGTACTTGTACTTATGGAGTTTATTTGGTTAACAATAAATAAAACATTTATGGTTGTTACTGGGTTATAGTTTTGCAAATTATGTCACCATAATAAACTTCTCCATGTCACTATAGGTGCCATTTTCCTATATGTTGCTTTAAAATATATTTTTTCTTTGACATAATGCAACTTTATTAGGTTTTGTACCTTGTATAAAATTATGTGGAGATTTTTATTCTGAGCTTCCATTATAAATGAGTATGCTCAGATAGACTTCCAGAATAACAGATAAAAATAAACAAATAATTAAAAAGATGCACAGATGATGGTAGAAGGGAGTCGTCTCTGGATAATGTGAGGAAGCACATGAATACAAGGGATAATTTTCCTGAGGAAGTCACAAAGTCAGAAACAGGAAGAAAGGATCTAAGAAGCTATGTGACATACTTAAGGTATCTTTTCTGCTGTTGTAAAGGAAGAGGATATTGGTAAGTAGGGATCTGTAGCTTATCTAATACACATGGAAGTGAGCAGGTTAGATGTTCTATCCTTATCTGCCTTGTGTTATATTTCATTGTTTCTATGTTTCATTGTGTTAGAGCTCTCTCACCACTCCTAGTTCTGTCAAAAATGGTTTAATATTTACCCGAATAATCACTATTTGTGCAGGACTGCATTCCCTTTTTGCACAGGAAGCCATTAATATTGACTGTTTCACAGTTATTAAATCTTGGGTTCCATTCTCAGCTTTGTGGAGATGGAATGTTCTGCCCAGGCTGAGGAAGGTCTTTTCCTCACATGATCCAAAGACACGCTGCTAGGTTGATTATTTTGTTTCTTAGAATATCCTATATCTTTTTTTTAGAGGGATATCCTGTGGCACCAGTTACTTTAAATGGATGGAAGTGGGTAAAGAAAACAGATGGATGAATGGAGGAATTGTATAAAGTGATTCGGAACTGAAATTTGCAATGTCTGATTTTGGAGAGAGAGAGAGAGAGAGAGAGAGAGAGAGATCCTATACCAGGCATTTGAATACATTTTCCAGTACTTACTCTGTAGCAGTGGCATAAAGGGGGATGTTGCACTCCTGAGAAGCTGCCATTTGGATGGCTTGTTAAACCAAAGAACCATCTGCATGAGTTGGCGGGAATTCAAATGGATGTCAAAGGCCCGAGAGCACTTGTCAAAGGAAACATATAGGATGATTCCATGGAGTACTGACACAATTACCCCAAATCAGCATAAACATTGCCTTGGATGTCTCTGCAAATAGTCCAGTGGCCAACAAAAAGATGAGAAGTAAATAAGATAATATACAGCTACTTTTCCAGGCAAAGATTGTTAAACTACCCATATAATTTGGAAGGATATTCCATATTTGAATTCTTTCTATGTGAGAAAATGCGTTTTTGCTTCTTCTTCTCTTAAATACAAATAGCAATTTATATACAAGTCTATCTGTCTAATGGCCACCTGACTTTTATATTTTTCCTTTACTAGAGATTTGGCTTTATGTATGTTCATTTTCGACATATTCTAAGGCTGTTTAGTGCCTCACAGCTGTAATCTTCTGTGCTAACCTGCTAAAGGTGTTATTGCTGATAGCTGTAATGATGACATCATCATGCTAAAGGAAGACGGGAACAGCCTTTCTCATCTTGGCCATCAGCCAGCAGATGGGAGCCTCCTTGCCCAAGCTTTTGCTACTTTATTATAAATTCACTCCTGTGGTATTATTTACCTGTTTGTTCATTTGTTTGTTTGCTTTTTCTTTGTTTACTGGGTAAGTGGACTGGTCCAATGTTAGCAGTGAACCAAGCCAGGGGCATTGCATTCAGGGTTGCATGAACATAGGATCATAGGAGGTTACTAGGCTAATGATCCTGGGGCCCTTACAAGCCGCACCAAGAGCTTATCTCCAAAAAGAAACCTCAGTCAGCACCTGTCTCCCCTGTCAATGAGGGATGTAGGTGGAACCCTGGGACAAATTTGTGGTTTCCCATCCACTCATCAAGGTTGCACTTGAAGAGGGTCAGCGAGGTGCTCTGTTTCACGTGTATAGGAAGTCTATTCCAGAGATGGGACAGCCTCTGGGAGACAAACCTGTCTCTCCAGCAGGTTCTGTTGATGTTGCATATTAGAGTCAGGCCTTTTGAGCATGAAGAGTTACTTACGGATATGGAGCATCTCTAGTAGGGCAGGGTCTGAGACTGCCTTGTAGACGAGACACAGATCATCCCTGAACAATCTGTACGATACCGAGTAGCGTGATAGTGATTTGAGGCTGTCTGCACAGGACAGGTGTTTGAGGCCATGGATTCTCTTTTTGAGATATTTCAGTGACCTTTCCAGTTGATGCAGATGTATGGAGAGGTACATCCCAAACGGGGCATTTTACTCCATTATTGGTCTAATGAGGAAAGAGTATAGAGAGGTAATAACCTCCCTTTTTCTGGATGCAATCCCTTTACTTATGGTATGAACCAAGTAAAAGGATTTTCTGACCACTGCCGCTACATGATGGTCAAATGTGAGGTTGTTATCAACCTGAGTGCCCAGGTCTCTCATAACAGGTTGTGTGCTTAGGACATTGCTGTTGATGTGGTAATTGGTAGGGGTTGTGTTTTTGACCGAATGGTATGATGATACATTTTTTTTACATTTAGCTTGAGGCCATGACTTTGGCACCAGTCATTAGTTGCTGTGGGACCCTCTTGAAGTATGTTAACATCATTGGGGGCGTCAATGACAGCACCCATGTCTGCAAACTTGGTCAACCACAGGCCTTTTCTCTTTGCCTGGACCTCTGAGAAATAGATGCTAAACAGCAGGGGTCCCATGACAGATCCCTGGGAAACTCCACTAGTGACAGGTCTGCTATCAGAGGTGGAAGTGCCTATTTTGACTTTGAGGGTCCTGTCGGTGAGCCAGTTGGCCACCCACCTGATGAGATAGGGATTTACGCCAAGTTGTGTTAGCTTTTCAATGATGCCTGAGTAGGGGATTGTGTGAAAGGCCTTGGCCAAGTCAAGGTAAGCTGTAATGCACCGACTTTCCCTCATCCAGGGCTTTGGTGACAGTATCAAATAGGTCAACTAGGCTCAACAGGCAAGATCTGCCCTTGACAAATCTGAGCTGGGTGGGGTCATGTGCTTGGAGATTGCCTATGTCCTTATTTATGAAATCCATAATAATACGCTCCATGGCTTTACAGAGCAGACTTGTCAAGCTAATGGGAGCGATAGTTTACAGGGTCAGTAGCGGCACCACCTTTGTGCAAGGGGATGACTATGGCAGTTCTCCACTTTGCTGGAATGAAGCCTGTACTTAGGCTGTGGTTGAACAGGGTGCCTGCGCATACATACTGTAGTATACAGTTTGACTCATGCAAAGTGATATAGAAATAATGAAGACAATTAAAAAAAAAAGCTCCAGATAGTCAATAATTACAATAATAAGGCATTTCATTGTGTACCACAGACAATATTTATAGGATGAATATGACAAATATGTGTAAAATATGCAGTTACTCATGTAGGCGTGCTATGATTTACTAGTTTGTGCATGTGCAAGAAATAGGTTGCAACCATCTTCTGTGTAAACATGACGTCTGACATCAGTCTCTTCTGTCCTCACAATGGCAGTGCTGCCAAAGCCGTTAACTATAAAATAGGGCCCTTGTGTCATCCAGTGCAATTCTTTCTGCTTTTCCCTATTTATTAATTTTTATTCATTAACCAGGTAAGTTCACTGGTTTGCAGGACCTTTTCAGGCATGACCTGGGCCATGTTGGCAAAAACATAATGTATTATAACGCATCAACAAACACAAGGAACATGTAACTGAGATCAAGACAAGATCTGAGACATGCAGCATTAACACAGCAGTAATTAAGCATATTAGAAGCTTTTAAGTTACAATCGGGAAATTAGGAATTTGCATGGGAGACAGCGCATGCTTGAAAACAATAATCAGTAAGACATCGCAATGAATAATTGACATCGCTAAACCAAGTAGTGATGAAGCAGCTAACATCCCTGTGGTCCTACAACAGGGAAGGAATGGAACAGTAATAGACTGTAGCTAGATGGCAGTAATTGTTGGTCTTCAAGAATTGAAGTATTGCAAATAGAAATTTTGCTGCATCTGTGTCAGTGTTCCAATGGGTAGTACGCTTGCCTTAGTGCTAGAAAATCAGAAAGCTGTGGGTTCTAAACCCACATGACCTACTTCAGTCTTTTTGAGTACTTACTGAAAAAAGTAGGGAAGTTCCCCAGTACACTGACCAAATTTTCCCTAGTCATGGGTGCTGGAACCATAGAGCGAGGGGGGAGGGGATCCCCCCCCCCACTTTTGCAGATCATCTCATTTGAAAAAAAAAAGCCACAGCTCAAAAGGCAGGTGCAGCTGAATGATTCAGCTGCATCTATTCTAGCATGTCTTTTTTTTTCAATTTCTCGACCTGAATCACTACCAGCAGCCGAAAAGACAAACAGGTGGTAAACTATAGCTATAGGTGCCAGAACCACAGGGCGAGGAGGTCTCATGAGGAAGTTGCACACTAATTTAAACACAAAAGTATGCAGAAAGCACTTCTTGCTGATAGGGGTCCCAAGTGCTATCTCCGTGGATAACTGCTTACTTCTAAGGCTCCAGTTCTGGAGTAAGTCAGCGATATTTCATTCTGTTACGCTTATGCAGTAAGTGATGGCCGTTTATTTTATGCAGTAGCTCCGTAGTGATAGCGATGGCTGTTTAGTGCTAGTTCCATTTATTTTATGCAGTAGCTAGATAGCTCACTTTGCCATTGGCCTAAATCTTTCTTTATCCCACTATGTTCTGTAAAGTGGCTGGAATTTCCCTCAATACCTTAATCAAACCAGTCGCAAAATGATACACAGATTGTTACAGATTTGATTGCAGTAATATTAGTGTACGCATTGCATTTTTAATTCTGTATGTCACTCATCAGACCCATCATAGAGTACAATGCCCCATTTGGGATGTACCTCACAAGACACTTCCATCAGCTGGAGAAACCACAAAAGTACCTCACCAAGAGGATTACTGCCAAGAGGATTACTGGCCTCAAACATATGTCCTATGCAGCCTGACTGAAAAAACCCCAGCTGTACTCAGTGGCATATCGCTTACTCAGCACTTACTTACATGAATTACAAAACCATGTCCAACTCAGAATTGATGGACATGCTCCAGCTAAAGAAATCCAAGTCACTGCGAGCCACATGCTCTAGTGAGCTAAACCTCGCCACAACAATAAATAGAACATGCTGGAGGGATAGATTCCTGTCACAGAGACTCCTCATGCTTTGGAACAAAATTCCAAACTACATTAGGCAGTGCACCTCACTAACACTCTTCAAGAGAAACCTTGATGAGTGGATGGGTAACAGAAAGTATACCCCTGGGATAACTTCATTGGCTCTGCTTGACAGAGGATCAGTTAATTAATCAATGGGGCGGCGAAAGCCGACACACTCTGGCTAGGCTTATAAATGCCTTTGGGCAGATAGCCTAGTACCTACCAATGAACCTATAAATATATAGAATAGAAAACATAGGACGTAACAGTACATGAGTTTACTGTACGAGGAATTGGTGGTGTGAGAACAGTGTAAAAGTTGGTGAAATATTTCAGGCATTGCTTAGAATGATTACAAATTGTCATCAAGGTTTCAAAACATTTACAGTCAGTTATTTTGGCATAAGAATGTTCTCTGATGTTGGGTACCACTTGAGATTGCATAGTATTCCAAGATGTCGATGACTGTTTCTAGAGGTCATTTGCACATAATTACAAGTGTAATGCTTTGACCAAGGATGTGTTCAAGTTGTTTAATGTCTGGAATAATTTATGTGCTAGAGTTTGTAGGTACAATGCTATTGGATTTATATCAAAAAGGGCTATAGCTCCAAAGTGATAGTGATGGCTGTTTAGTGCTAGCTCCATTTATTTTATGCAGTAGCTCCAAAGCGATATTTCTTGTGTGTAGCTCCAAAGTGATATTTCATGTGTGTGTGTAATTGGGCTCAAACCATGTACCTTAGGTACAGGGTCCTGCATTTTCTACCCACACCACCACGTGTGATTCAGGGAGTTTGGCTCATACTTTTGGTCTGTTCCTCTTAAGATTTGTGGCTTTCTGGCAAATCATAATGAAAGCCCTTTACGTTTCAATCTTACCATCTTTTTATTTGGAAACACACAGTAAAACAAAACTCTATTTTAGCAGCTTTCTAAGATTATACAAGTAATATTTAAAATGTGTCCCTGGTTTTAGCCCTTTACCCCCCCCAAATACATGTTGGCTTTTTCCAGATTTTTTCTGCTGTGAAATTGAGAGCTTTAGTTGTGTCAAGTGGATGGTGCAGTGGTAGCGTTTTTGTCTCACAGCAAGAGGTTATGTGGTTTGATTCTTGCCTGGGGTGCCTTCTGTGTGGAGTCTGTATGTCCTCCCTGTATTTGGATGGGTTCCCTCTGGGTACTCTGGTTTCCTTCCATGTTACAAAGACATGCATCTGGGGCATTTCTCCCTGGGCCTCTGCCCTCTGCTGAAAATTGACTTTCCTCCAAGTCTGACTTTCCTGGTAAAAAAATGTTAAATAAATAAAATGTTTACAAGGCGCTGAGAGCTTCAGGGGAAGAGAAGTTTAGCACTGCATATTCCAAAACTGTTTGCATTGTTAGCACAACAGGTAGTAGCTTACTTTTGATACAGAAGGCTGTGGGTTCTACTCCCACAGTATGCAGATAGATCGCTGATACTGTACTATGTTGTATTTTAAAGGGAGTGGATGCTACAGTCTTGTGAATGTCCTCCTTTTGAGGAGTTACCTATTAACTATGAACCTGTTATCAATTTGCCATCCATTCCCTGTTGCAATATTATTAGCTTATCGTTTTTTAATATAACATAGGCAATTTATTCTTCAAGGGCAACAGCCAATTTATTTTTAGATGAAAAATGAAATATAGAGTTGTTTCCTAGCAGCAACCTCTTCATTAGTTAGAGATCCCTTAAATGTGGAATTATTTAGATGACTTACTTCTGCAGACATTTGAGTGGCCTTTTATGGTTGAAATTTTCTAAAATGGGTAATTTTGTTTTGTCATTATTGATTCATACATTTTATTTCATTGCTTACTGGAAGACTGTTCAAAACTACAGATTTAAAACACATTCTAACAACTGGTGCTGTATTATACAAGGAATATAATTTAATACAATCAGGAAGGTAAATCAAGGAATGGATACGTGTATGCATGGCCCTAAAAATGTTTGAAAACAGCCCAGAGAAAAGTGTGAAAGGCACAAAATCATGGGCAAATGTTAAGCTTTACTTTTGTTACCAAAGCAATGGATGAAGGTAAAACAGTTTACACCACATTATCTTGACCTGGCCAAGCGTTTTGACACAATCCCCTACTCAGGTGTAGTACAAAAGATGAATAATGTAGGAGAAAACACTTACATCACCAGCTGCATTGCCAACTTGGCTCACAGGATGCAGGAGATCAAAACAGGGGAAGAGACCAGTCACCAAAGGAGTCCCCCAGGGTTCGGTGCTGAGACTTTTTCTGTTTGGCATATACATCTCAAAAGTAAAAGGAAATACCAAAGAGCTTTGGCCAGCTAAGTTTGAGATGACTGCAAGCTAGGAGAAGTTATTGAATCCCCAAACGACTTAACCATCATGCAGGAAGGTTTGTCCCAAATAATAACTCGTGTCAAAATCATGACAATGCCCTTTGAGAACTGATCCAATTGTTTGGCATTTGGGAACTTGTGTGTACAGTGACCTAACTTTTGACTAACATGTGCCCAGAGCCATGAGAAAGCCTTTCTATATTGCACAGCTTATAAACAAATTGATTGTGACTAGCTCTAGAGATGTTGTTGTCTCCCTTTACAAAGCTCTCATTATGTCAATCATTTTGTATAATGCCCACTTTGGCATGTATCTGTCCAGCCCCATGCAACAATTGGAATACGTTCAGAGATACCTTACTAAAAGGATACAAGTCCTAAACAATAGGTCTTGCATGGACCACCTCAAAGATTTATTACTATACTCCTACCGAGTGCTTAGGGGTGACATATCTGGCATACAAAGCATCCTCCGACATAATACAGATGGACCTACTGAACATCAACAAGTCAAATGGCGTCAGAGATGCTCTGTCCAGGTATCTAAACTGAATGTTGTGGAGAGATGGATATATATCACAGAGGCTACCACTGTTCCGGAACAGACTGTCCATAAAAATAAAGCAAAGCTCATCCATCCATATTCAAATGCAACTTGGATCTAAGGATGGGTAATAGAAAATGTACTCCAGGATTTCCCCTCATGCCGCTAATGGATAGAGGCAGTTCCTAAATGCTGCATCCCTTACATGGCCCCCTCAAATTATGTATGGTATGATCACAGTTGTTCTCACTAGGGCTAATATAAAATTATCAGCCATGGGGATAGCAAAGACCAATCAGAACATGTTAATTCAAGCACCAAAAGGGAATTGGCTAAGCTTAAAATGTCCTCCAAGTGAACCTATGTTGTGGTAGCAAATAGTTATAAAACAATTACCCTTTTTAGTTCACTAAGTGGCCCTGTCACCTTCCACCCCCCCCAGTCTTTAACAGCTTCCAGCGCCTATGTCCCTAGTCAGTATGAGCATCACCTTGGGTCTCCCCTGAAAACAGAAAACTGGCCTAGTGGGATTAACCTGGTCAATAAAGAGAAATTAAAAATAACAGAAAGAAAGAGAGCTGGTAAAAATAAGGATTGTTACAATGTGGATTAAACATATAAACATGTGCTAACCATTGGCAATAATGAGTGTTATGGTGATTATCCGTTATTCTGAAAGAATATACAAGCTCTTTTAATGACTTCAAGAAACTAAAATGATCGATATTCTTTATGTGTTTTGGATAGCAGTGCAATTGTAGCCAAAACCGTTTCATAGAGAGAGAGAGAGAGAGACAGAGAGAGAGAGAGACAGAAACAGAGAGAGAGAAAAGGTCTAAGCATTTGTTGACCAGCCCTGCACCTGAGGGAGTATCTTTGGCTTCTAATTCTTACTTTATTAAGCAGTGGAGGAACAGCACCTCTTTTGAAGAACTTTGAAAATGAGTGTCAAGAAAAAAAAGAGTCTCTGGCATTCCTCCCACATTTCTTCTTTTAAAGCCCTGTTATGTGTTCTCCTGTTACATTTGCTGATCTAAAACAGCACACCACCTGTTGCATTGTTGGCACCTGTATTAAGTGGTGTTCGCATGGCTGATTCAGGTATGCTGCAACCTGCTTTAACAGTCTATTTTTGTTGCACCCAAGGATGCAGGTTGAAGTAATGATATAAACAAGCTATGACATTATCAAACATAAATGATGCATCATGAAAACCACACTTTAAAATATAATATAGCTACATACATATAGTTATTAGAGACATCAAAATATTTGGTAAAAATATGACATATATGTAAATAATATTTTGTGAAAAAAAAATCCTGACTTAAGGCTGCAAACTCAGAAACTGCAATCTTCTTCCGGCTTTTCCCAGTTAGGGGTCGCCCCAGCGGATCATCTGTTTGCTCATGATTGGCAGTGGAGTTTTACGGTGTTGAGTTGGCAGCCTGGCGCCCAACCTTCCACAGAAGGCATACACACACACACACACACACACACACACACACACACACACACACTCACACCTAGGTCCAGTTTAGAGTGTCCCATCTACCTACTGCATGTCTTTGGGATGAAACCGGAGCACCCGGAGGAAACCCACGTGACCACAGGGAGGACATGCAGACGCTGCACAGAAGGCACCCCAGCTGAGAATCGAACTGGAGAACCTCTTGCTGTGAGGTGACAATGCTAACCACTGCACCACCGTGACTGCCCAAACTCAGAAACTGCAATAAGTTTTTGAATTAAGGATTTCTGTGTCAATTCGAGGAAAGTAATAAAGGAACTTCGATCATATTGAAAAAGAATGTTTCTATTTCTTTTTATTGCTACCTCCAACCTGTCCATATTCCCAGTCTTTCAAATTTCTAAACAAAGATTTTCTAGGTCTCTGGCTTAAGAAGTGGAGCCTGTTATCTTCCAGTCCACAGAGCCTCTTCCTCTGCCTACCCTATTCTTCATCACCACAGCTTCTCACTGGACAGCACACGTTTACAGCATCGGTCACTTGAACTGAAAGAGTTTGATGCTGTTTATGTCTGACACCTTCCATCGTCTCTTATAAAGGTCATCGACAAATTTCTTGTGGCATTACCTGTCCACATTACCAAACTTGCATTTTTCTCAATAACTCTTTGGGTGAGGGAATCTTAACTCTTTGAGAGTCACTGTTTCATGACCGCCAGTGCTCAAACTGTCATTCTCACCATATAACCTAAGTGTATTGTTGCATTCATGATTATAAGATTGTTGTGTTGCATATTACATTTAATTTGCAATACACACACACACACACACACACACATAAACATATATATATATATATATATATATATATATATATATATATATATATATATATACACACACACACACACACACACACACACACACACACACACACACACACACACACACACACACATTGAGGGAGAGCTAGATCTCTCTCTCTCTCTCTCTCTCTCTCTCTTTCTATCTATATACACATGGTTACACTTACCCAACATACATAGTCTCAGCCCTATAGGTTCATAGGTTCATAGGTGTTTATTAGGTTAAGAACCACAAGGGCTGTTTTAAACCTAGTCATGATTCCCAAATTTATATCATAGGCGAGATTTAAGTCTTTAGAATGGGTAATTCTTGTACTGTTTGTTTTGTGGCTATGCAGGAGGTCCATCAGAGTGGGGTCTGACAATGCCCTGTATGCCAGGCATAGATCTCCCCTCAAAAGCCTGTAGGAGATAGAATACAGCGATATGCCCTTGAGGCGGTCTGCATAGGACATATTACTTACGGCCTGTATTCTTTTAGTGAGGAACCTCTGTGGACATTCCAGTTATTGGATATGCTTGGTTAGATACATACCAAAGGGGGCATTGTACTCAATGATAGATCTGATGAATGCCGAATACAGTGGATCAATGACTTCCTTGGACTTAGATGCCATACCTTTGTTTATAAGTTGCACAATATAGAATGATTTCCTCACCACTATAGAAATATGATGATCAAAGGCTAGATTACTATCTATGTGTGTCCCTAAGTCCCTGACTACTGGATCAACTCTAAGGGGTGTGTTGCCAATATGATAGTTATCAGGGATGGATGACTTCCCAAAGGATACTATTATGCATTTATTTGCATTTAGTTTTAGTCCATGGCTCTGACACCAGTTGTTTGTCTGTGTCAGCCACTCCTGGAGAACATTTGTGTCAGTATGAGATTGGATGACAGCTCCTAATTTGCAATCATCTGCAAATTTAGTCAGCCATAGACCACTGACATTAGCCTTGACTTCTGACAAGGAGTGGTCCAAGGACTGATCCCTGAGGGACTCCACTTGTAATTGGCCTCTTTGTAGAGGTGGACTCCCCAATTCTAACTTCCTGGGTCCTGCCAGTGAACCAGTTGGCCATCCACTGGGTGACATACGGGTTTGTACCCAACCTCTTGAGTTTGTCAACAATGCCCAAGTGGGGTATTGGGTCAAATGCCTTGGCCAGGTAAAGGTAGGCAGTGTGAACGATTTTGCCTTCATCCATTGCTTTGGTGACCTTCTCAAAGAAGTCCACCAGGTTGAGTAGGCATAATCTGCCCTTGACAAAATCAAACTGGGTTGGGTCCAGTGTCCGGGGGTTTACTATATCTCTATTGATCATTTCCATGATAATTTTGAGGTCGATATTTTGAATGTTGCTTGCTCTCCATGAGTCTGTTGGGTGTTTCAACAATATTCAGTTTACACACACAGACACACACACACACACACACACACACATATATATATATATATATATATATATATATATATATATATATATATATATACGTTCATAGGTGTGTACTAGGCTAATGACAATGGAGCCATCGTGCCGCCTGACGTTAGTTCCCAGTGCCTCTATCAAGTAGAGCAACTGGAGTGATCCCCGGGGTGAACTTTCTATTTCCCATCCACTCATCAAGATTTCTCTTGAAGAGGGACGGCAAGGTGCTCTGCTTGACATGTATGGGAAGTCTATTCAAGAACATGGGCAGTCTCTGGGTGAGGAACCTGCCCCTCCAGCATGTTCTGTTGATTGTGGTAATGAGGTTGAGGTCTCTGGAGTGTGTGGTGCAGAGGGATTGGGAGGGATTGGGATTTCTTCAGATGTAGCATTTCTAAAAGTCAAGCAGAGATCACCTCTTAATAGGCGATATGAGACAGAGAATAGCTGGAGTCTTTTGAGTCTGCCCATGTAGGACATGTGTTTAATGCCTAGGACCCTCTTCGTGAGGTACTTCTGTGGCCTCTCCAGCTGTTGCGGGGTACATGCCAAATGGGGCATTATACTTGATGATTGGTCTAATGAGGGAAGAGTAGAGAGAGATGATGACCTCTTTCTTCCTGGATGCAAAACCATTGGCAATGAGATGGGCCACACAGAAGGACTTTCTGACCGCAGTGGCAATGTGGTGGTTGAAGGAGAGGTTGCTGTCAACCTGCACCCCCAGATCTCTTATAAGGCCTTCAATGTTCAGTGGGCTACCTACCATCCATGTGGTAATTAGTGGGAACTGAGTTTTTACCAAAGGGGTTTATGATGCATTTTTTGGCATTAAGCTTAAGGCCATGGTTTCGACATCAGTCATTGGTCTCAGTGAGGCCTTTCTGTAGGATGTCTGCATTACTTAGGGAGTTAATAATGGCTTCCAGCTTGCAGTTGTTTGCGAACTTGGTCAGTCAGAGTCCCTTTGTGTTGGCCTGGACTTCTGAGAAGTAGATGTCAAACAGGAGAGGACCAAGGACTGATCCCTGTGGGCCTCCACTATTGAATGGTATTCAGTCTGACTTGGAGTCCACTACATTCACACTGTGTGTTCTATCTGTGAGCCAATTTGCAACCCACCTAGTGATATAGGGGTTGATGCCTAGTTTGGTGAGTTTAACAATAATTCCTGAGTGAGGAATGGCATCAAAGGCCTTGGCCAGATCGTGTTAGGCTGTGTGCACTGCCTTACCCTCATCCACAGCCCTGGTGACTGACTCAAAAAAGTTACCCGGGTTGTGCAGGCATGATCTCCCTTTCACAAAGCCAAATTACATGGGGTCTAGAGTTTGGAGATTTCCTATATCTTTGTTAATCAGGTCCATGATGATGCGCTCCATAGCTTTACATATCAGACTTATCAGGCTAATGAGGTGAAAATTCCCAGGTTCTGTAGTCGCTCCCTCTTAATGGAGAGGGATGACTGTAGCAGTGCGCCATTTGGTAGGGACAAAGCCTGAGATGAAGCTGTGACTGAACAGGGCACACAGATTTGGTGCCAGATCACTTTGTAGTTCATGTAGAACACAGCCAGGGATATTATTGGGTTCCATGGAAGCTGTATTCTTGGCCTTCGACAATGCAGCTTTAACCTGTGCTGCAGTAATGCTGGGTGCCTGGCATTCTTCCTGTATTTTGATTGGTCCTTCTGGAGAGAGAGGGGTAAAGTTGGCATTGAATCTGTCCGCCAGTATGTTGGCAGTATCTGTTGGCTCAGTATAGAAGGTACCATAGTGCAGTAACTCAGAGAAAATCTAGGTATTGCCGTGGAGATGCTTGATATAACTATAGAAGGCTTTGTGATTATTTTTAGTGACTGCCACAATTCTGCCGTCATAGCTGGCTTGGAGGATTTGATGAGGGATCTCAACTTTTTGTTGAAGCTAATAAGGGAGTTTTTCCAGTCTTGGGACTTCACCTTTTTCTGCAACAGTTTTTTCCTTCTGTTGTAGAGTTTATTAATGGCAGGGGATCACCAGATTGGCTTCCTTTTTTTGGAGGAGAGCATTTTGGTTCTCTTGGGTATGGCTAGGTCGATGCATTTATGTACATGTTTGTACAGTGCACTGGTGTATGATTCAGCAGTCATGCAGCTATTTTCCATTGGCATGGGTGCCATGAAGTTAGCCACCTCTGTTTTTAGGAGCCCAAAGTCAGCCTTGGAGAAGTTTTTCCAACCACAAGCTAATCATCCTTTGCAGGGGGTGTGGGTGAAATGTGGATTTCCATGGTGATTAGTTTATGGTCGGATTTGACTAGGGATGGATTGACCATTGGTGTAGAGCAACAGTCACCCATGTTAGTAATAACCAGGTCAAGGATGTTGCTTCCTCTAGTGGGGGTCAGAATGAGCTGGTCCAGGGCATTGGAATTGATGAATTCCAGGAAGCGTTGGGCCAGTGCATTGGTGATTGAGTAGCTTTCCCAGTTGATGGAGGAATAGTTGAAGTCTCCTAGCATGAGAGTGTTGGGTTGGACCTTGATAGATTCCAGGGTGCTTAGGAATATGGAGTGAGAGTCTAGGGACATGGTTGAGGACCTATAGCAAGCTATGACCTGGATCGCCATCTTACCCAATGTTAGTTGTACCTGAAATATATCAGATGTGTTATGCTGAGCTACTAGTCTGGAGGTGTGCATATCCTTTATGGATATGGAGACACCATTGCCTTTGGAGCTTCACTCCATGTTTCGGGGCCGAAAGGTGTGGAATGAATTATAGCCTGGTAGTGCAGGGGTGCTTTCTGCTGCTTTAAACCAGGTCTCCGTTACAGCACAAATGTCAATGTTCTCCATTTTGAGGAGTGCTTCAAGCGAGTGCATCTTGAGATTTAGACTTTTAGTGTTGAGCAGCATGACCCTCAGACTGCATTTATTTATAGCTGTTATGGTAGTAATTTGGTCTTTGGAACACTTCCTAAAAAAAGCACTATAGGGATGGCAAGAGCCTTAGCCAGTACCTGGAAACCCAGGGGTGACAGATGCAGGCCATCTCTGGAGAAGCATTGAGGGCTGTCAATCATGTCATCCCAAGCAGAGAGATACTGGATCCCCTAAGAATGACACCAGAAACTTAGCCAATTGTTGAAGTCAATCATGTTTTGTTTGTACTGTTGTATCATTCTGGGTGATGGTAGGATACTGCTCAGGACTAGGGTCTTACCTGCCTGGGCCACATTATCCAAGAGCTCTACCATGTCTATTTTCATGTAGTCCAGGGAGTTGCATCTCAGGTCATTCACACCCACATGGAGAATGACAGAGTCATACTTGTAGGAGCTGTAGTACTTTCCAACCCCCTCCCTATTGTTGTGGTGTTGTTATACTTGGTGGCTTTACAGTTGCCCGCCAATATTGTATATTTGATCTGTGACACTCCTCCCAGTCTAGTGTTATTAGTTCATTCAATCTAATAGAGAGCTTTGCTGAAGGCCAACCCACTCAGATTCTTAACCTTGAATTAACTTCTGTTCCAGCTTTCTCCATTTCCACTTTACTGAAAAAAAAATTCTAAGCTTGTTTCCCCCCTTTCCTGTAACAAGTCTAGTCCAGATACAGATTTGCTGTATCCAGGACTGTTTGTAATCTCCTGAGTCCCCCCTGCTTAACTAGGGTTAAACTATTCCTGGCGCCATAAAGTCTGCTCTTCAAATTTTCTCTTGCAACTAGCCAGGTTTTTAGTTTTAGTACTCAAATCTGTTTCTTTGAACTCCGCACTTGTTCAGAACTCATTGTAAGCACTAAATAAGCTACAAATTACTATAGCACTCAACTTTTCTCACTTGTCTAGAGGAAAACAGTTTTTAGTACTTAATAAATAAGCACCTATCCAGGCATGTCTAAAGGTCATCTTCTGGTATTTTCTCCTGTCTACCTGATGAATCTGGGCATCTTGGGGCAATGCAGCAATTGCCTCATGTACACAGACCACCCTCGCCTCCTACCACCTAACACTACAACCTGTGAAAGATGCACTTATATAGCCAAACTGGAAGCAAAGCTCTCTTCACCGATGACTGGACTAGACAGTCAAGAGGAGATAGTAAACACTTGCACCACACCAAACTCATCACATAGTCCCTCAAGACCTACACCAGCAAAACACACACATAGAAGCACAAAACACACGCCTACATTCATGGAGGCTCTCAATAAAAATCTGCACAAACAACCAAGACCTCCAAAGCAGAAATGCAAGCAACCCCCCCCCCCCCAACACAACCCAAATGACTATAGACCACAAACTCAGTGTGCCACTCAACTACAGCCCATAAGGCATAACGTACCCAACACTCTAGTCATAGGTAACTCTATAGTCAGGCACACTGATGTTCCACTCACCAGGCTAAACAACGAGAAAGTTACTGTCAGCTGCCTGTTGGGTGCCAGGATCCACCACATAATGCACCCACTCAGGTCACTCCACAACAAGTACAAATATGACTCTGCCATTGTCCATGTTGGTGTGAATAACCTGAGACGTACCTCCCTGGACTACATGAAAAGAGACATGGAGGAGCTCTCCGATCTGGTAGCCCAGGCAGGTATGACCCTAGCCATGAGTAGCATCCTACCATCATCCAGAATGATACCACAGTACAAGGACAAAATGATTTACTTCAACAATTGGCTAAGCTTCTGATATCATTCTAAGAGAACCCAGTATCTGTTTGCCTGGGATGACATGATCGACAGACCATGATGGTTTGCCAGAGATGGGCTGCACCTTTCACCCTTGGGATTCCGGATACTGGCAAAGGCTCTTGACACCCCTATACTGCCTTTTTTATGCAAGGTTCAAATGACAAATTCACCACCATAACAGGTATAAGCAAGCAAGCAAAATCTGAGGGTAATGCTACTCAATGCTAGAAGTCTAAACCTCAAAATGCACTCGCTCGAGGCACTCCTTAAAATGGAGAGCATCGACATCTGTGCAGTGACGGAGACCTGGTTCAAAGCTCCAGAGAGCACCCCTGGATTACCAGGCTATAATTCATACCACAGCATTCGGCCACCTAACCCGGACCGAAACACTTAAGGCAGAGGCATGTCCATATTCATTAAGGATATCCAGACCTCCAAGCTAGTTGCTCAGCATAATGCATTCGAGATTATCCAAGTTCAACTAACTCTGGGCAAGACTGCAATCCAAATTGTAGCTTGCTACAGACCCCCCACCATACCCCAGGATTCCCGCTCTTCTTTTCTTGATACACTGGAAAATATTAGGGTATAACCCAACACACTAAAAATGGGTGATTTCAACTACCCCACCATTAACTGGGAAAACTACTCATGTACCAACTCCTTCGCTCAACATTTTCTTGAATTCATAAATTCCAATGCCTTGGATTAACTTATCCACACCCCACCAGGGGCAGCAATATCCTAGACCTGGTCATCACCAACATGGGCAACCGGTGTTCCACACCAGAGGTCAATTCCTCGTTGGTCAGATCCGACCACAAGCTAATCATCCTAGACATCCACATCCCACCCCCCATTAGCGAAACAACCCTGAAAATTTTCTCCAAAGCCAAATTCACACTTCTTAAGACAGAAGTGGCAAACTTCAAGACACCCATGCAGATGGACAACTGAGGTACGACTGCTGAATCCTACACAAATGCACTTTATAAGCACTTACATGAGTGCATGGATCGTGCTATCCCTAACAGAACCAAGATGCTATCCTCCAAAAAAAGGAAGCCAATCTGGTGGTCTTCTGTCATAAACAAACTCTATAACAAAAGAAAGAAACTGTTGCAAAAAAGAGTAAAATCCCATGATTGGAAGAACTCCCTGGTCAGCCTCAGTAAGAAGATGAGATCCCTCATAAAATCCTCCAAAGCTAGTTATGAAAACAAAACTGCCACTGATTCTAAAAAACAACCACAAAGCATTCTATAGCTATGTCAAGAATCTGTATGGCAACACTCAAATCTGCTCTGAGTTACAGCACAATGGCACTAAATATACAG
Organism: Protopterus annectens; assembly: GCF_019279795.1. Taxonomy (NCBI): domain Eukaryota; kingdom Metazoa; phylum Chordata; order Ceratodontiformes; family Protopteridae; genus Protopterus; species Protopterus annectens. Next base: position 1,466,915,429 of record NC_056726.1, read on the forward strand.
AACCAACTGATATTGCCAACATCCTGGCAGGTTCAGTGCTAACTTTACCCCCCTCTCACCCCCTAAAGGGCTCATCTCTATACTGGAAGAATGCAAAGTTCCTGTAATCATGGCTGCACAGATATAAACCTCACTCTCCAAAGCCAAGAACACAGCATCCATGGGACCTGAAAACATCCCAGGCTGCCTTCTACATGAACTACATAATGAACTGGCACCCCACCTAAGTATCAGGTTCAGTCATGGCCTCACCTTAGGCTTTGTGCCCATTGAATGGCGCACCGTGATGGTTATCCCACTCCACAAAGGGGGAGTCATGACAGACCCCAGGAACTACCGCCCCATTAGCCTGATGAGCCTGGTCTGCAAGGCCATGGAACGTATCATCATGGAACTCATAAACAAAGACATTGGAGATCTCCAAACTCTGGACCCCACACAGTTCAGGTTTGTAAAAGGCAGATCATGTCTGCTTAACCTGACAGACTTCTTTGAAGCAGTCACCAAAGCCATAGATGAGGGTAAGGTGGTTCACACAGCCTATCTAGATATCACCAAGGCGTTTGACACCACCACCCACTCTGGAATTATAGATAAACTCACTAACCTAGGTATAAATCCCTATGTCACAAGATGGGTTGCCAACTGGCTTACTGACAGAACCCACACTGTGAAATTAGCAGACTCCAAATCAGACTGCAGACCAATGACAAGTGGAGTATCACAGGGTTCAGTACTGAGTCCTCTCCTGTTTGGTGTCTACTTCTCTGAAGTACAGACTAACACAGAAGGTTTTTGGCTAACTAGGTTCGCAGATGACCGCAAACTAGGAGCCATAATCGAAACTCCTAATGATGTGGACATCCTACAAAAGGGCCTCGCTGAGACAGATGCCTGGTGTCAAAGCCATGGCCTCAAGCTCAATGCCAAAAAGTGCATCATTATTCCCTTTGGTAAAAACTCTGTACCCATGAACTAACACATAGGCGGTAGTCTACTTAACACTGAAAGTGTGATAAGAGATATTGGGACACAGGTGGACAGTAGTCTTTCCTTTGATAATCACATCGCCACAGTGGTTAGGAAATCCTTCTACATCACAAAAGGTTTCTCATCCAGAAAAAAAGAGGTCATTGTTCCCCTCTACTCATCACTTAGACCCATTATAGAGTACAACGCTCCTTTTGGTATGTACCTCACAAGACATCTACAACAACTGGAAAGGCTGCAGAAATACCTCACAAAGAGGATTACTGGCCTCAAACAGATGCCCTATGCAGACCATCTCAAAAAACACCAGCTTTACTCCGTCGCAAGTCGCCTACACAGAGGCAATCTCTGCCTAACATACAAAGCTATGTCAAACCCAGAGCTGTTGGACATGCTCCACTTAAAGAAATCCCAGTCCCTCCGAGCTACACTCTCTATGGACCTAAACTTTGTCACCACAATAAACAGAACATGCTGGAAGGATAGATTCATGTCACAGAGACTTCCCATACTCTGGAACAGACTACCTATCTATGTCAAACAGAGCTCCTCATTAGCACTCTTCAAGAAAAATCTTGATGATAGGATGGGATATAGGAAATTCACCCCAGGGATCACTTCTGTGGCTCTGCTTGACAGGGGCACAGAAAAATAATTTTATTGGGTGGCGAAAGCCAGGGTACCTTTTTGGCTAGGCTTATATAGGACCTAGGGTGAATAGCCTAGTACCTACCTATGAACCTATGTTGTGGAGTGGCCTGAATGCTTGTGTTATGTATCAGATTCTGGCACCTGATAGACAGCTGACTGTTACCCTATCCTTATTCAACCTAGTGAGTGGGACATCTTTCTGCCTCACTATTGAGTCACGGATGATTAATGTATTTGGCAAGGTGTTTAGCCTTAGGGGCTTAGGTTGAGGGGCACACTGTAGAGGTGAGCTATGTGTTCTGTGGCTTCTGCTCTTTTGTGGTTGAGTGCATTTCTGTCTTGGAGGCTGTTTGGGTAAATTTCTATTGAGAGCCTCTGCAAATGTGGGTGTGTGGTTTGTGTTTTTATGTGAGAGCTGTGATGGTGGGTGTTCTGGAGTGCTATGTGTTCCATGTGGTGTGGTGCAGAAGTTGACTTTCTCCTCTTGGCCAGCTAGTCCAGTCTTGGCTGGAGAGTGCATAGCTTCCAATTTGGTGATATAAGTGCATCTCTCTCACAAGTCTGAATGTTGGGAGGCAAGAGGAGAATGTTGTCTGTGTACATGAGGCAGTTGCTACACTGCCTCAGAATGCTCAAGTGCACCAGGTTAATAGGAGAAAGAACAGGGAACTGCCCTTTAATCATGCCAGGTGGGGTGGCCGTAACTACTAAGTATTCAAGCTATTTCCATGAAGAATAAGTGCTGATGGCACTTGGGTGTGCTACAATAATTGCTGCAAAAACCTGTTGAAGTGTAACGTGATTAAGCTATTTGAAGTGCAAGAGAGAGAAAGAACTAGCAAGATCTAAGGGAAAAACTGAAGAGCAGACTTTCTTGCACCAGTAATAGTTTACCTCAGCTTGGTGCCACTGCGTGGAGATTAAACAAGCGCAAACCCATGCAAATGTGGGCTTTTAAACCAGAAAGTTGAAAGGGATGGAAAAACTGCCCAAACAGCCAATAAACTACAATTTCTGGGCCAGAAACCACTCCTCTTGTGGTAGATAGGCTACCTAGTGTTTACCACGCCTACTGATAAGCTAGAAGGCTTCCCTCCAACACAGAAAAGCTTGGGGGGACTCAGAAGCTTACAACAGTCCTGGATACAGAAAATCTGTATCTGGACTAGTCTAGTTATGGGAAAGGTGGGAAACAAGCTTAGACCCTTTTTTGTTTGTTTGTTTTTTTTACAGAAAAGCAGCTAAAACACCAGCAAAAACAATTCAAATGCAGTGCAAGCAAGCACACATGAGTGTGTAGCAATATTACAATGTATGTACTGTACTTGTATACTATGTATGTATTCTACCTATGTTCCAAATTTCAGCTGTACACCACAAATCTATTAATTACCTTTATTTTTAAATTAATATTTTCTTTTTTGTTCTCTCCACTGTAACTGTTGATGTGCTGCATAACACTGTAAAAACATGTCTGTTGTAATTTGTGTGTATACTGATCCTGTCTAAATATCTAAATGTGTCTGTCATTTTTCAATGTGGAGCTTTTCTCCTTGGGCCTCTGCTGAAGAAGGGCCCTTTTGGCTCAGTCAGACACCCCCGGTTAACAAATGTAAAAATAAAAATAAAATTAAATTAAAGCAAATACAGATTAGTATATGTATACATACACACACACAAACAAACAGTTTTTTTTAACCTTGAACTCCTGCTGTTGACACACTCCTTCAGCTCACTGCCTAAATGGTCACCCATTTGTTCCCATCTGCAGTCCACATTACTGTGTAGGGTGTGTCACTACACTGTTTGAAGATATTGTCACTGTGAAAAGGATTAGAATTTCTATGTGTGTATTTGTGTGTGTGTGTGTGTGTGTGTGTGTGTGTCTCAGAGGAATTGTTATCAAAGAGAGGACACACTGGTGTCCAATACCCTAGAGTAGTAAAAGTCAGGTACACTGATGTTCCACTCACCAGGCTAAACAAGGAAAAAGTTACTGTCAGCTGCTTGTCGGGTGCCAGGATCCGCCACATAATGCATGCACTCAGGTCATTCCACAACAAGTACAAATATGACTCTGTCATTGTCCATGTTGGTGTGAATGACTTGAGACATACCTCCCTGGGCTACATGAAAAGAGACATGGAGGAGCTCTCCGATCTTGTACCCCAGGCAGGTATGACCCTAGCCCTGAGTAGCATCCTGCCATCACCCAGAATGATATTGCAGTACAAGGACAAAATGATTGACTTCAACAATTGGCTAAGCTTCTGGTATCATTCTAAGGGGATCCAGTATCTGTCTGCCTGGGATGACATGATTGACAGACCACAATGCTTTGACAGAGATGGCTTGCACCTATCGCCCTTGGGATTCCGGATACTGGTTAAGGCTCTTGTCACCCCTATAGTGTCTTTTTTAGGCAAGGTTCAAATGACAAATTCACCACCATAACAGGTACAAGCAAGCAAAATCTGAGGGTAATGCTACTCAATGCTAGAAGTCTAAACCTCAAAATGCACTCACTTGAGGCACTCCTTAAAATGGATAACATCGACATCTGTGCAGTGACAGAGACCTGATTTAAGGCTCCAGAGAGCACCCCTGCATTACCAGGTTATAATTCATATCACACCTTCCAACCACCTAACCTGGATCGAAACACTAAAGGCAGAGGCGTGTCCATATTCATTAAGAATATCCACACCTCCAGGCTAGTTGCTCAGCATAATGCCTCTGAGATTATCCGAGTGCAACTAACTTTGAGCAAGACCGCAATCCAAATTGTAACTTGCTACAGATCCCCCACCATGCCCCAGGATTTCTACTCCTCATTTCTTGATATACTGCAAAATATTAGGGTACAACCCAACACCCTAATAATGGGCGATTTCAACTATCCCACCATTAACTGGGAAAACTACTCATGTACCAGCTCTTTTGCTCAACGTTTTTTGGAATTCATAAATTCCAACGCCTTGGATCAACTTATCCACACCCCAACCAGCGGCAGCAATATCCTAGACCTGGTCATCACCAACATGGGTGACTGGTGTTCCACACCAGAGGTCAATTCCTCGTTGGTCAGATCCGACTACAAGCTAATCACCCTAGACATCCACATCCCACCCTCACCCCCATTAGGGAAACCACCATAAAAAATGTTTCCAAAGCCAACTTCATGCTTCTTAAGACAGAAGTGACAAACTTCACAACACCCATGCAGATGAACAATAGAGGTACGACTGCTGAATCCTACACAAATGCACTTTATAAGTACTTAAACGAGTGCATATATTGTGCTATCCGTAACAGAACCAAGATGCTATCCTCCAAAAAAAGGAAGCCAATCTGGAGGTCCCTTGCCATAAACAAACTCTACAACAGAAGAAAGAAACTGTTGCAAAAAAGAGTAAAATCCCATGATTGAAGGAACTCCCTTGTCAGCCTCAGTAAGAAGCTGAGATCCCTCATAAAATCCTCCAAAGCTAGTTATGAAAATAAAATCACCACTGATTCTAAAGACCACAAAGCATTCTATAGCTATGTCAAGAATCTCAATGGCAACACTAATCTGGTTTGAGTTGCAGCACAATGGTACTAAATATACAGAACCAACTGATATTGCTAACATCCTGGCAGATAGGTTCAGTGCTAACTTTACCCCCCTCTCACCTCCTAAAGGGCCCATCTCTATACTGAAAGAATGCAAAGTTCCTGTAATCATGCTGCATAGGTAAAAACCACATTCTCCAAAGCCAAGAACACAGCATCCATGGGACCTGACAACATCCAAGGCTGCATTTTACATGAACTATAGAATGAACTGGCACCCCACCTAAGCACCATGTTCAATCATAGTCTCACCTGAGGCTTTGTGCCCACTGAATGGCGCACAGTGACGGTTATCCCACTTCACAAATGGAGAGCCCCCATGGACCCCGGGAACTACAGCCCCATTAGCCTGATGAGCCTGGTCTGCAAGGCCATGGAATGTATTATCATGGAACTTATAAACAAAAGCATTGGTAATCTCCAAACTCTGGACCCCTCCCAGTTCGGGTTTGTAAAAGGCAGATTATGTCTCCTAAACCTGATAGACTTCTTTGAAGCAGTCACCAAAGCCGTAGGCAAGGGTAAGGTGGTTCACACAGCCTATCTAGATCTCGCTAAAGTTTTTGACACCATCCCTCACTTTGGAATTATAGATAAACTCACTAAACTAGGTATAAATCCCTATGTCACAAGATGGGTTTCATCTGGCTCACTGACAGAACCCACACTGTGAAAGTAGCAGACTCCAAATCCGACTTCAGACCAGTGACAAGTGGAGTACCACAGGGTTCAGTCCTGGGTCCTCTCCTGTTTTGGTATCTACTTCTCTGAAGTACAGGCTAACACAGAAGGTCTTTGGCTAATTAAGTTCACATATGACTGCAAACTAGGAGCCATAATCGAAACTCCTAACAATGTGGACATCCTACATAAGGGCCTCACTGAGACAGATGCCTGGTGTCAAAGCCATGGCCTCAAGCTCAATGCCAAAAAGTGCATTCTCATCCCCTTTGGTAAAAACTCTGTACCCATGAATTACCATATAGGTGGCAGTTTACTTAACACTGAAAGTGTGATAAGAGACCTTGGGACACAGGTGGACAGTAGTCTCTCCTTTGATAATCACATTGCCACAGTAGTCAGGAAATCCTTCTACATGGCACACCTCATCACAAAAGGTTTCTCATCCAGGAAAAAAGAGGTTATTGTTCCCCTCTACTTATCACTCATTAGACCCATTATAGAGTACAACACCCCTTTTGGTATGTACCTCACAAGACATCTACAGCAACTGGAAAGGCCGCAGAAATACCTCACAAAGAGGATTACTGGCCTCAAAGAGATGCCCTATGCAGACCATCTCAAAAAACTTCAGCTTTACTCCATCACAAGTCGCCTACTCAGAGGTGATCTCTGCCTAACATACAAAGCTATGTCAACCCAGAGCTGTTGGACATGCTCCACTTAAAGAAATCCCAATCCCTCCAAGCTACACGCTCTAGGGACCTAAACCTTATCACCACAATAAACAGAGCATGCTGGAGGGATAGCTTCCTGTCCTAGAAACTTCCCATACTCTGGAACAAACTACCTATCTATATCAAACAAAGCTCCTTATTAGCACTCTTCAAGAAAAATCTTGATGATTGGAAGGGAAATAGGAAATTCACCCCGGGGATCACCTCTGTGGCTCTGCTCGACAGCGGCACAGAAAAATCATTTTCTTGGGTGGCAAAAGTCAGAGTACCTTTTTGGGTAGGCTTATATAGGCCCTAGGGACAATAGCTTATTACCTACCTATGAACCTATGAAGTAGTGGCAAGGGGCAGCATTTTTCGGATGGTTTAGATTTTAAATGTCTTATTTAACCAATCTGCTGAGAGACATACATGTGGTTTCTACAAGGACGAATCCTGCATGCCCCAACGCAGTCCCACCCCCTTGAAGGGCAGCATTGCTAGCTTGTGTTTTACAAGTTCTTATTATTGCGATCATCCCTTGACCTCTGCTAGAAGTCCTCAACCCTCCCTTTCCTCTGCCCAAACAAGGACTGATAGCCCTTATACTCTCCTTCAAGAGCCCTTCAGCAGCAGAGCTGCCACTCAAACCTAACTCATTGGCTGCAGCAATGTGCAGCCTACCTCTGCTGCACTGGGATGGTTTAACTTCTCTGCCTTATGCCCTGTCCACAATTATGCTTTCATCATTTGCAAGTTTTGTTGCAACACTCTGACTCGTGGTGTTCTGGACAGTCCCCCAATCACCAGATATAAACAAATGTAGAAAGACAATGTCATACTCAATAAATTCTAGACCATCACTCAGAAGTTGGTTGATGCAGGAGTTTGGTTAATCTGTAACTGCAGTGTAGCCAGTGCACAGCACAGATAAGGCAGACCTAGCAGATCATTTGGCTTTTAATCTTCTGTCAAACTCCTTTTTCTCCCATTTCTTTAAAATATAGGTGTCAGTCTACTAAAATGCATCAAGTTATCTGAGGTCAGATACTGTGTTATTTCATTTGTCCTTATTTTGTATCACTATGCATTGAGCATGCATGGTGCATGGTGGTCATCTTCTATGTACCTCATCTTTACCTCACTACATACCCAGAATTTTTGAACAGATACCCCAACTTCCAGAATGTAGTCCCCACCTTCTCAGATGTAAGCCACACCGCAGGCACTGCATGTTTTGGATACTGTACATATTCAAAAACAAAACAAAAACGTCCTGAAATACAGGTTTAAGCAAAAAAAAAAAAAACATTAGGGAACCAAGCATTTTATATAGCACAGTGGTGCAGTGGTTAACATTGTCACCTCACAGCAAGAGGTTCTCTGGTTCGATTCTCGGCTGGGGTGCCTTCTGTGTGGAGTTTGCATGTTCTCCCTGTGTTCGCGTGGGTTTCCTCCGGGTACTCCGGTTTCCTCCCACATTCCAAAGACATGCATCTGGAGCATTTCTCCCCGGGCCTCCGCTGAAAACAGGCTCTGTGGAACCTAGTCGGACATTCCCGGTCAACAAATGTTAAATAAAATAAATAAATAAATATATATATTATAATATGTATATGTGTGTGAAGGAGTAAGTTTTCAACAGGTAATCTTGTTGAAATACCTTTAGTAAAAACATGGTCATTGAAGGAAATCCTAAGTTAGATGAACTATTACAGAGTGTGAGATGTCTAAATATAAACAGATCAGGAGTTTGCATACTGTCCCCAGAATATCACAACAATTGCTGCCATTAGAGATGACAATACGCAGACTTCCCCAGTGCTATATACCAGTATGTCAAGTCCCTGCCACAGAAGGATATGCTGAATATCGAATGGATATTTGTTTGAGAGAAAAAAATGACAGGAAATGCTAGGATTGCTCTCGCAAACTTGTAGCCCCATGTGATCCATGTACCTGTGCGTGGTCGTAAAGAAGTTATTAAGAGCATATCTCATCTCTATGTAACTGATTCTGTTCAGACAAACACTTGTGTGGTAATAACAGAGTTGAAAGATAGGGCAGGGAAGGCAGTGGTGCATTCCATATCTATAGTTGAAAACATGATTATTTATTTCCAGGGTATGGCATTAATCACCTTGGACCTTTTCCAGACTCAGCCAAGGATTAGTGCTGGTTAAGTGACTTGCTCAGAGTCACATAGTGAGGTATGGGAATCTGGTAGGATCAAACCTTGCACCACAGAACCACAGGAAACAGCTCCTTAATCCTCTAAGCCAGCTGCCAGATAACAGACTGCTGCTTTACCCAAAGATATTTTTCTGTATTTACCTACAAGGAAATGTATGGTACAGTTGTTAATTGTGCACATCATAAAGCTGAAATCTGTAAACCCCCCCAGGTGGGAAACATTAACAAAATTGACATGTC